>NC_134500.1:18200629-18310629 GCF_040206685.1 Ascaphus truei
CAAAAAAATTGGCCATCTCTAGTACCAAGCGCCCCAAACTTTTTGGGGGGTTAAACATTGACTTCACATTCCTTTGTCTGCGCCATCAGTGTCAGCCATCCGTTATATATATTTTTTGCGCACTGAAACGGACTGCGCTTAGCGTGCAGATGTCAATCGTGTATTAAAAAAAAAAGACCGTTTCTGCGTGCCAAGAAAAGTAGAAAGTGCATCAGAAGCGTCCGCCAAAACTGTGCAGAAACCCTAAATCGTAATGTTTCAGCCATCATTTTATTTTACTCTGCATGGATGTATTATTTTCACAGTAATGTTATAGATAACACTCCGCTAATTATTGATATTTACGAACACTAGCGATGAATAAGAAATAGAAACTTTTTATTTATATAAATTCTCAAATCAGTAACAAACGTACGGTGCAGATCTTGTGAAGAATTGGTACTTTTTTTTGCACACAAAAATTCATAGAAGAAATGGCAACCCAAGTATCAAGCTCTCCAAAAATGTGGGATACACTTTACACAGATCATTAGTTAAGTTAGTTTAAATCAACTAAGATGGGGCACCTTTTTTTTTTTTTGTAACTCTAAAATGGGCAAAATGGGAGGGATGTGTGATAAGATATAGGCCCTGCATGCAGAATCCAATGTATCCTATCAATAGCTCAGTTCAAAATAGTACTTGGTCTACCAATAAGTTTCACTTCCTGTATAGTGATCACATGGCCCAGATCTGCCCCCTAAGAAATTGGTCACATGCAGATGTACGATGATGTGATTATAGGGACACATTAACTAAGGCCGCGCTTATAGTGCAGGCGACGGCGACGCGACCGATGACGTCACCCCTCGCCACCAGTGAAAGTTGCCATTTGATTTTTAGCGACGTCGCTGGCGACAAGGCCAGTGACGTCACTAAAGGGAGCAGGCCGCGCAATTTGATTGGTTTAGAGACAGTCACGTGTGGCGACTGTCTCTAAAAAAATGAAATTTACCCGGCTTACAAATTTTTAGTCGCTCCGTCGCGCTTACTATAAACGCTTGCGACTGAGTCAATTGATTTGTTTCGGAGCAACGTCGCATCGCCGTCGCAAGGCACTCTAAGCGCAGCCTAAGAAATATGCAGATCCTGCAGCAAGAAAACAAAACCGCAGCACAATCAAGTCTCCTTTCAACAGACACTGAAGACGGCACATTTCTGGATAGACTAAACTCTGCTTTTCATTTCAATTGGCTTACAAATATAATTTGTTCCCTCATGCAGTTAATATATACCAGAACCTAAAATGAATCCTGTGATGGCTGTACCTGCAGCAATTATATTCAATAAAGCTGTCATTTCAATCCTTTTTTTCATTGGGGGACCCCTACATTTTATTCGGATAGATGCGCAGACCCTTTTCGAAATGTGTTGTCCATATGCGATGACCGCAACTCCCCCAAACTCTCCCCCCCTACAGGATTTCCCTGGTTCACCAGCAAAGTGGTCAGCGAAAGATGACCAGCCTAAGAGTCCATCTGGAGACCCCCAGGCACATTAATACATACATATACACAGAGATTTAATAATTAATTTACCACTATTGTTTCTTGTAGATCCTTATAAAAGATACCACAACTATAGACACCATACACAGACGTGTGTGCATGTGTGTCTGATATATGTGTAGCCATGTGGTAAAAATGGTATACAGTTCTCTCTAATGCTGGCAGTGAGCCTGGTAAGTATACAGGATTGCCAGCATCAATCATGGAGGTTTGCCCTCACACCCTGGTGAGGTGTCATATGTACCTGAGGGGAGTGGTAACAGACCTTGTGTCCATTGTTAGTGACACAGGAGGTGGAGCCATTTCCTGGGTATATAAGGCACAGCACTGCCCAAAATTAGTGTTCTACATGACCAGGTTCAGAGTTAAAGGTTAAGGCGTCCACTAGTGTGTTAACTAGTGGTGCAGTCCTAGATCAAGAGTCAGCAGCAGTAAGGCTGGCTGGGCCTACACTGTGTCCAGGGACCTGGCACAGGTGATAATCTCCCTGAAGGGAGAGGTGATCCAACTCCATTGGGAGGGCAGACCTTTTGAAGGGAAAGTACAGGACAAGATCAGCGGCTGAGCTGCCAGCTGCAAGGGGCAGTCTGCCCATACCATCATCAATAAAGATGCCCTGTTTCACGACAACCCCACTGTGTGAGTGTGTAGTTACTCCACAGCGGAAGGCACCACCAAGAAGGAGTTCCTCATTAGAATCATCTTTTTGCGGACGCAGAGATCCTGATGAGGTGGATGCGCTGCACTGTATGTAGGTAGGACTCTAGCACACTACCTCAGCTGCCTGTCTGGGTTGGCATTCCCCACACAACATCATGCGGGAGACTCAGGAGTCCTGTTGCCAAAAGGTGCACCACCAGACACGACCATGTAATGGGGACTGGTTAGACCACAGGGGCCAATGTGAGATTGGGTTGGTCAGTCAGGTCAGAAAGTCTGTTACATTTGGAGGCGCTGCTGAGATACCTGTCAACAGGACAGGCTTTTGCTAGGCACACTGGGGAAACAGGAGAGCGTATGCTGCCAGTCAGTGCTGTGTTGGGACGGAACCCAGGGGTATTCAGGGGAGCTGATGGAGTTGTCAGACCGCAGGGATGACCTGGGAGCCTGGAAGGAGTTGGGGGTCTGGAGAGGGTGTATACCTGTCCTATTCACCTTGAGGTAGTGCTAGTTGGTAGGATGCCTAAAGGGATAGCCTGTTAACGAGGTCAGGAATCCTGGTGAGGGTCTGCGCTAGACTGACCAACAGTAGGTAGACGCCCCAGTACTGCATGGAGAGCCAGAGTACTCTAGCCCATTCCAGACCGCTTACTGCTGAGAGCACAGACTGGAGAGAGAGGAGAGACACAGCATACACAGAGAGAGTGAGCCTAGCCTGAGGTAGTGCAACACGAGTCAGACCTACATTAGGTACACAAGGTGGTGCATTGGGCAATCTTTATTGTATCGGTATGGCGGCTGCCCCGCAGAGAGGAGCTCCATGTACAATCACAGCAACTGCAATACGCAAATGATGATCGCAAGAATGGAGGATCCGCGCGGTGCTGAAGGTCCAAGATGGCGGACGGAGGCCGATGGGGAGAGCGCATGTGGTGTGTGTCCTAATGAAGAGCAAGCTACGGAAATGACTTTTGCTAGCCTGCTATGGAGTGGCGCCAAGGTTGTGGCAGCGCCGTTTTGGTCCTGCCTAGGACCGCGGGGTGATACCCTTGAGGAGAGTCTGGAGGACATTGTGGTGGAGTGTGGTGGAGATAAAGGATCTGCTTGCCAGACGGCGACCAATGCACAACGAGCTACCTCAGTTACTAGAGTGATTGGCAATGTAAACCAAAATGGCGGTTCTCGCTTCCCTGGGAGACCGCATGGGCCGATTGCAGAAAATGCTGCAAATGAAAAGGTTGCAGAGAGTTGGCCGGGAGTGGCGCCAAAGGGAAAACCCCACCCTGCTGGGAGGTACGGCGTGAAAGCTGCGGCCGCGCCCTCATGGACAGTAACAAGCTCAGCCCCAGTGCTGGGACACCCTGTGAATTTGTGGGACCCACCCCTAATCTCAACCAGGGGAGTGGTTTCCAGCTGTGCCAAATAAGGCAGAACTAGAAGAGGGAGGAGTTAGCAAACCAGCCCCTGCCCTTCAGTTGCGAGGAACTGATCTACTGGGAAGACCACTGCAAAAAGTGTCTCCCGTGAGCAACATGGCCTGCAAAAGCGAGGAAGATCTGGACATTTCTGCCCATCCCTATTCGGCTCCAGGAGGCCTCCTGGTGCTTAGAGCCGGGGGGACAGAGACTGTCAAATGCTTGTGCATGCAGTGCCGTCTGCCGGGTGGTTCTGTCAATACCACGTCCCGATGCCCATAATGTGGCATCCATTATTTATGGGCGGTGCAACCCTCTTTGGCCGGACAAACCGTAGAGGCGAGGGTGGATCCAGCCATGCTAACGGCCCCAAGCGCGGCCTTGAGAGAACCCATAGATCCCGGAGCGTGGGGATCGCTCCTCATGATCAAGACGGAGCCGGAGGAAAAAGGGGCATGTAACCGAGGTGGAGGCCGAGAGCTTAATCAACGGTCCCCGACGGGAGTGTCACTCCCTGGGTTGGAGTTCGACTCCTCGGACGAGGAGCAAGCGACCCCGACCCCGGTGGTGACGCGCCAACCGGCGGACCACTACGGCGGTGCTGCAAAAGAGCCGGCACTCACCTGTGTTGTAGTGGAGCGGAGTCTCGTGTCGCCGGTGCAGCGACAACCTGAGAGGCGGAGTCCCACGGCCGTGGTGACTGAAGGAGCCGACGGTGGAGAAGGAACCCTACCACGCCGACGGAGCGGTAAGCAACATCCTTGCCCTCCTCAGGCGTCGGTGGTGGCCACGACAGAGAGAGGCCTAGCCCAGGCCCGAGCGGAGAGCAGAACCATCACTTCCGGCGGCGGACGTCGTTCTGGAGGAAGAGGTTCCGGTTGGGAACCCAACGCAAGAAGGTGGCGGCGAATCCCGCGAGATCCAGGACATCACTTCCGGTGGGCACAGCGGAGCCGGATGGAAGATGACGGCGTCCTCGCGACCGAGTAGCTGTACCAGATTGCCTGGATCCAAGAAAAGCTGGCAAGCCCTGTGGAAGCCTGGAGCAGGGAACGGGAGAACCGGAAGGCCAGTCTGATGGCACCGGGCCAGGTAGCGGAGAAATGCGGGTCGTAGCCCCGCGGATGCCTGCCGTATTCCCATACGCCCAACCCCCAGCCATAGTTAAAACGCCTACCCTTATCACTTTCTCCTACGGGTCCTATTCGAGCCAAGGGTTGTCTGGGGAGTCCCGAGCCACCTCCGATGAAAGGACTGGGGAGAACTTGGACTCTGGGGAATGTTTCACGTCCGATGACGGGTTGGGTAGGGGAAGGTATACGCGACAGGTGTCTGCTTCGAGCGATTGTCCCAGCTCCATTAGCGTAAAGGTTACCAGTAGGCCCAAGAGGCTGGGATCCAACTCGAGATCAACGGGTACTTCAGGGATATCCTCTGGGGGGGAGTTAGAGGAAGGCGAGGGTCCCATAGTGGTACCAGAGGAGGTTAAGGAGACTAGGTGGTAGGCACCCAAGTTTGAGGGATATGAGGCCTGGCTAGATCGTACCAGGTTTATCCTAGACCGAGATGGGATAGTGGATTACTGGTGGGCCCCAGGAGAATTCACGGAGGAAGCTCGTGAGGAGGAACTGAGATTGAGGTGGTACGACATCAACTCAGGGGTGGTGGATCACAAGGGACCAGATAGGTTACGGGACCCTGTGAGCCCCGCGGATCCCTTATCCTGGGTGCTGCCAGGTAATGCAGGTAATATCAGGTTAATTAGGACCAGTCGGGCTGAGAGGGCCATAGTGACACGGTATAAGAACTCCCACGGGTTGGAGTACCCGTACGTCCCTGAACCTCTTATGCAGGAAATAGAGGACCAAAGGCATGGATGGTTGAGAGAGACCATAGAGGAGTACATCCGGTCCAAGGGTGGAAAATGTACTGGGCATAGAGCAGAAGAAAGGATTTCTCAGTTAATGAGGTTATGGAGCATTGGGCGCAATGTTCACATGCATATGGTTGAGTACCGCCCGGAGAATGGGTTACCCCGGGAGTACAGTGTGACAGTTAAAGATAATGCTGGTCAGGAGGTGAAGAAGCCAGACCCTAGGCACTACTATTAGGTACAGATGTAATGGGGTCTGCTTCAGGAACAGTGCCGACTGCTGGACAGCAGGCATTGTAGCTATTACTCTATTATGAGAACTGTATCAGGAAAATTTGTACAATAATTATGTGTTATGTGTTATGTTTTGCAGTGCAGTTTCACCAGGGGGAGAATTAGCCATGTGGTAAAAATGGTATACAGTTCTCTCTCATGCTGGCAGTAAGCCTGGTAAGTATACAGGATTGCCAGCATCAATCATGGAGGTCTGCCCTCACACCCTGGTGAGGTGTCATATGTACCTGAGGGGAGTGGTAACAGACCTTGTGTCCATTGTTAGTGACACAGGAGGTGGAGCCATTTCCTGGGTATATAAGGCACAGCACTGCCCAAAATTAGTGTTCTACATGACTAGGTTCAGAGTTAAAGGTTAAGGCGTCCACTATTGTGTTAACTAGTGGTGCAGTCCTAGATCAAGAGTCAGCAGCAGTAAGGCTGGCTGGGCCTACACTGTGTCCAGGGACCTGGCACAGGTGATGATCTCCCTGAAGGGAGAGGTGATCCAACTCCATTGGGAGGGCAGACCTTTTGAAGGGAAAGTACAGGACAAGATGAGCGCTGAGCTGCCAGCTGCAAGGGGCAGTCTGCCCATACCATCATCAATAAAGATGCCTGTTTCACGACAACCCCACTGTGTGAGTGTAAAATTACTCCACAGCGGAAGGCACCACCAAGAAGGAGTTCCTCATCAGAACCATCTTTTTGCGGACGCAGAGATCCTGATGAGGTGGAGACGCTGCACTGTATGTAGGTAGGACTCTAGCACACTACCTCAGCTGCCTGTCTGGGTTGGCATTCCCCACACAACATCATGCGGGAGACTCAGGAGTCCTGTTGCCAACAGGTGCACCACCAGACACGACCATGTAATGGGGACTGGTTAGACCACAGGGGGCAATGTGAGATTGGGTGGGTCAGTCAGGTCAGAATGTCCGTTACATATGTGTGTGTAGTATGTTTGTATGTGTGATATATTAGGTGTGATATGTGTGTGTGATAAATATATCTATATGTGTGTGTGTGTGTGTGTGAGATACTGTATACAGTATGTGTGTGATATGTGTGTGTAATATATGTGTGTGTGCGCAGGGCTGCCGACAGGGGAGGGGAGAACCCGTGACAAGTGGCCCGGGGGCCTGGCTGGCCAGGAAGGGCTGCTGGTCCTCTCGTTGGCACCGGGCCCCAGCTTTAGGTCTGGGACATAGTAAAATCAGCGTCGCTGAGGTGGGCTGAGCCGCGCTGAACAGATGCACAAAGCTCCTGCATCTGTAATCAGCGTGGCTATAGTTTCTCCCTCCGCATGCGTGCTGATGCGTGCGGAGGCTGAGAAAATCAGAAGAGACAGGAGAGTTTTAAATGTTGCCGCTTGGGGGAGCGGAGGAGCGGAGACGTGACCGCTCCCATCCAATGGGGCTGCAGCCTTTTTTTTTCCTACTGTGTTGGTGAGATAGCAGAGCCACCAGACCAGCACAGAGGTGTGTATGTGTATGTGTGTATATGTGTGTATGTGTGTGTATGTGTGTGATGTATGTGTGTGAATATATTTATCAAAGTTGCACAATGTTAATAAATAATTTATTCTCACAACATGTGTTTTTTTAATTTTTAAAATATTATATAAAACACACACACACACACACACACACACACACACACACACACACACACACACACACACACACACACACACACACACACACACACACACACGTTCCCCAGTGACACACAAACACACAGACCACTTCAAAGTGACACACACACACACGCACACACAGTGATACCCGCCTCCCAAGCACGCTTGCTGTCTCCTCTGCCAGGACAGCAAAAAGCTCCTGGTAGAGCGAACGGCAGCAAGCAACAGCACAAAAGTGTTTACTATGTCCCAGGCCTTACCCAGCTGCGGGCCTGCCTCTCCCTCACATCAGCGCATGCCGGAAGCTGGGCACCTGGCGTGCTCCGGCATGAGAGAGGCCCAGCGCGGGAGAGTGAGTGAGAGAGGCCCGCACAAAGTGGGAGAGGGGGAAGCCCAACAGGAGGCTCAAAGCGTAGAGCCAGCATACCGGATGTCTGAATCGATGTCTTTGAAAAACGTGTCCCGGTATTTGTAACTGGTTCCTGTACCAATATGGCCACTAATGCGATGTTGCCATGCTTTCTACTATTTGTGTCCCGGATCCTGGTTGGCTGCGCTGCTGACACGTTCTGTTCCCTATGCTTTGGTTGGACACACTTCCCATCTCTATGTCTTCCGCATCCGCATTGGCTGAACCGCCGAGCTCTCACCCCACTGTCTCGTCCAATCCCCGGGCCGCTTTCTTCACGGTGGTTGGCAGGTCGGGCCCATGCTGCGTTGCATTCTCTTCCCAAACCCCCAGCAGACAGTTCGTGCATGCGCCCCGGGCCCAGCATGGGGGTCACGGGGGGGCGGGGGGGAGAAAGGTGTGAGGGAGAGTCACAGATATGTAACACCCAAATATACAAGCTCTCCACACGTGAACACTCATACTCACGCCCCCTTTCCCTTCCTCCTCGGTTCCCACCTAATCCCTTCTCAGCTCGCCTCCGTTTGCTCCCGGAATGCTGCATTCTGGGACGGAGTAGGAGGGACGGGAGGTCGCAGGTGAATATAGCCTTTTATTTTGTGCAGAGTGCACACAAGCGATGTTCCGCTCTTCAGTGATTTTCTGTAACTGAACCCGCCGTATTAGTGGGGCCCGTCTGTATCTGTATTTTTATAGGGAGAGGGATACACACACACACACACACACACACACACACACACACACACACACACACACACACACACACACACACACACACACACACACACACGGTATATGTATATATTTTTTTCTGCACATTTCAAGTAGTGTTTCTTTTTTTCCCAACTCTTTTTATTAAATCAATGGTTTGTCTTAGAATGGAGGAAATATGGTATATGTATTTGGGAGTTGAGGGGGGATGTATGTGTAGCGCCCCTGCTAAGAATTTCCCTTTACGCTGCGGCCCCACTAGCGCTGAGCGGGCGGTGCTTGGCGAGGTGACTATATATATATATATATATATATATATATATATATATATATATATGCACGGGCACACACGCGATGCGCTTAAATAAATAAAAAATTTATACTTACCCGCTCGCTCAATATTCTGCAATGCCGACCCCCCCTCCCGAGCAGACGCAGGACACCCGCCACGCATGCTTTGAGCGCCAGCGCGCTAAGTGCTAGCGAGGCCGCAGCCTTACCCTGCATGTCAGTCGTGGTAGCTGTAGGCAGCGTAGCGGTTAAGTCCTCACCAGGCCCTGACATGTGACTTAGTCACAATTATGTTATTATAATGTTTCACTTTCAAGGCACGTTTGGCTCTGTGTTAGTTCTGGAAGTTGCTACATGGTCACATGTTAATGGTGTGACCAGGTTACAACAATTATTCTGCCCAGATACTGGGGCAGACTGTTAATCACACCCTCCTGGGTATAAACTGTGGGGATCCACCATTTTGTATTCAAACCTCCAGGGAGGATCCCAACACCACCAGGAAAAAAACCCCAGACTCCTATTAACATCAGGTGTTCTCAAGGCTCTCCTAGCCTGTACAGCAGGCAACCACACGTTTATTATTTCCAGCGTAGGGACAATGTTAGGGTCTCCCTAGAAAAGGTGCAGAGATCAGGGTTGCCACCTTCTACTAAATGCCAACCCGGAGACAACATTTTTAAATTTCGCGCTTACCTTCTTTGGCGGTGTCTCCCTGGCATCTTCTGGCACTGTTCCAACATCCTCCGGCATCTCCCGCTACAACCCGTTAATATGGCCGCACGGAGTCACATGGCGCTGTGTTGCCATGACAATGGGACGCTAAGTGGCGTCACGTTGCCATAACAACGGGACACCTTATGGCGTCACGTTGCGTCGTCATGGCAACGGGTGTCACGTGATGCTGTGACGTCACGTATCTTCCCTGTTGCCCTGGCAACGCAGCGTCAAATCGGTCATATTGAACGGAGTTGTAGCAGGGGAAGATGGCGGGAGGACTCAAAGGCCGCCGAGAAATGCCGCCGTCACCGCCAAACGCAACCACACGCCACCACCCAGAGGTTTATTGGGTAAGCCCGGATGCGTGGTCAAAACCCGTAGTCTCCGGGTCAAACCCGGAGTGGTGGCAACCCTGGCAGAGAAGGATCTACACAGCTGTAGGGAGTAGTTTCATCCTCAGGGCTAAGAAGGGACCTGGGGTGGACTGCCAGTGATTTCTGGACACTGGTCTGGATCTGCAACTTGGCAGGGCAAGAGGCGCTAGGGAAGAGTTGAGCCACTATGTGACTCACAAGCAGGATTGCCACTACTCCAGGTTTCACCTGGAGACTACGGGTTTTGGCCACGTATGTCCGGGCTACGAGTTTACCTAATAAACCTCCGGGTGGTGGCAACCTTGGGTGGGTGGGCGAACGGCGGCGGCGGCAATGTCTCCCCGCATCTCCTCCCCGCAAATACTGGCAATACGGCTGCTTAGCGGCAAATGGCGCCGCGTTGCCATGCCAATGCCACGTGACAGCGTCACGTGCCGCCAGTTGCCATGACAACAAGACGCTACGTGACATCATGTGGTGCCACGTTGTCATAGCAACTTGACGTCACGTGATGTCGCGTAGCATCCCGTTGTCATTGGACGCCGCGTAGCCATATTGAAGTGAGTTGCAGGGGGAAGATGCCGGGAGGACGTCAGAAGTAAGTGTTTTTTTTACAAACACCTCATACCAACTGTCAAGGGTGGTGGAGGGGTGATGATTTGGGCTTGTTTTGCAGCCACAGGACCTGGGAACCTTGCAGTCATTGAGTCAACCATGAACTCCTCTGTATTAGGGGTGTACTGAGTACCCAGAATTACCCGGCACATTTCCAGCTACCCGGACCCGGCAACTGAGAAGTGGGCCCAGCGTCGGGTAATGTCAGGGTAGCTGGAAATAATCTTATTACTTACCTTTCGGAAGACATCTAGAACCAGCAGCAGCGGTCCTGTGGCGGTGGCAGCATCGGAGGTGTCTTCAGCCGGCGGGGGAGCTGCAGGAATCCCTTCCACAGAACCGGAGCAGGTAAACAGTAGGGGAACCACATGACCGGAGCAGGAGACGGAGCGTTCCGTCCAATAGGAACGCTCCGTCTCCTGCTCCGGTCACGTGGTTCCCCGGCGGCACACACACACACACACACAGTTTACCTGCACCGGTGCTGTGGGATTCCTTCAGCTCCCCCGCCGGCTGAAGACACCTCCGATGCTGCCACCGCCACCCTGCAGGTAAGTGCCAAATCGGGTAACCAACTGGGTAGAACCATTGATTTTGGCTGGGTACCCGTTTTTTATTTTTTTTTATTTTTTTAACACTACCCGGTACAACACTACTCTGTAAACCAAAGTATTTTAGAGTCAAATGTGAGGCCATCTGTCTGACAGCTAAAGCTTGTCTGAAATTGGGTCATGCAACAGGACAATGATCCCAAGCACACCAGCAAATCTACAACAGAATGGCTGAAAAAGAAAAGAATCAAGGTGTTGCAATGGCCCAGTCAAAGTCCAGACCTCAACCCGATTGAAATGCTGTGGCTGGACCTTAAGAGAGCTGTGCATAAACAAATGCCCACAAACCTCAATAAACTGAAGCAACGTTGTAAAGAAGAGTGGGCCAAAATTCCTCCACAACGATGTGAGACTGAAAGTCATACAGAAAACGATTACTTCAAGTTATTGCTGCTAAAGGTGGTTCTACAAGCTATTGAAATCATAAGGTATATAGTTTTTCACACATGACTTCTCCATTTTGGCTTTATTTGTGTTAAATAAATCATGACACGGTGTAATATGTCAAGTGTTGTTTGAGGTTGTATTTACCTAATTTTAAGACCTGCTAAGGAACAGATGATTGCTATTATATCCTGATATGTAAAACCATAGAATTCAAAGAGGGTGTACTTTCTTTTTCACACAACTGTACATATACACCTCCTGATGAAGCACGTTGTACATGCGAAACGCGTTGCGGTCTCGTCACTTTATGCTATACGTCCTCACATGGAAATGCCAGTCAGCAGATCAGCTGTTCAGCTGTGTAGCCTCCACAGATTTAAGTGCAGAGAGCCCGGGGACCTGGTACACCAAGTCCTAGCAAAATTACATCAACGGACCGTTCCATCTCTCACTGGGACATCGTGGAGCCTACTTCTACTTCTAGAAATGTTAGTGTATGCTATATGTTTGTGTGGTTTTTATTACAATTACCTGCCATTCACTTCTGGTGCGCTATGTCTTTTGCATTGTTATACATAACACACACACACACACACACACACACACACACACACACACACACACACACACACACACACAGAGAATCAGTTATCACAGGCCACCAGAAGCACTTTTTATCTTTGATCACCAACAGGACTTCTTGTTCCTTAATGTCTCAGAACGTTTCACATCAAACATTGGAAAAAAAAGAGTGGATGAGCCATTTCTCAGGAATGCATCACACAGCCAAGCATTTCAAGAATACGAATCTGGGAGCACTTTTACTAATGAAAAACTTTATTTCAACTGTGCAACGCACTGATATTTTGACTTATCACAGCAGTACCATGAAACATTTGGCATTTCAACATCTATACTTTTTTGGCGACCTTTGGATTATTTCGGAAATAACCCTATATAAAAAAACAAATAAAATGCTCTAAATCAACAACTAAAATCATTCTAAAAACAATAGTACTTTATAACAAGAAATCTGAGAGATACATTCAATATTCAAGGCAGGCAATTGGTATTATACCGTGGAGCGACAAAGACGATACCCTGAGTAAAATACAATACTAAGGGGTAAATTATATAGGGACTTCAATTGGGATTTTCGACCGAAAACAGCCTGAACTGCCACTTCGAAGTATACAGAGTTTATACTAGAATTACAGCAAATAATACCACTCGTGTACACATTCACGTCTCAGATGGGTCTGCAACGCTGCTTTTCACCATTATCTCTTAGCATACAATGCTTCCACTGCAGCTAGGGATTCTGGGAAATGACATGCAAATGAGAACACACTAGAATGATAAATTCTATATTATACATATAATTTACCCCTAAAATCAGCTCTGTCGTCCAACGCGAATACCACCATTGATACCTTTACATGAAAAAAAAAAAAAAGAAAATGAAAAAAAAACATAGAGTGAAAAGACCCCAAAACACCCACAATATGAGATATCTCTCTGGGGTCTTCACTTACTATTTGTAATCCCTCCATGCGGCCAGAGAAGTCTTCCATGTATTGTTTTGCTCTCTGGCAGCAAAGAAGTTAATACGCTCGGTGTAATGCACAGCAGAATAGCAACATTTTATTATATATATATATAAAAAAAAGTACATTTTAAAGTATAATCATATGCCTTATGAAACACTTGGAGCTGGTAATCTATGTATAAACACACAATGCCACACTATGTTCACAGTAAATGTGTTACAATGTTGATGCGATACTCAACCATTATTGTGCCGTAGGTGAAGTCAATACATTTAGAACGCAACGCAAATCTAGAAGGCCGCATTGCTACCGGTGCGCAAATACTTTCAGAACACGCAAGCCCCCGCCTTACACCACTTGGCTGTATCCACACCGGGAGTCTTGCGTCTAGAGCTGTGCTTATAGTGCTGGCGACGGCGACCGATGACGTCACCCGTGGCCGCCAGCGAAAGTTATAATTTTATTTTAAGCGACGTCGCTGGTGAAAAGGCCAGTGACGTCACGAAAGGGGACGGGCCGCGGTCTCCGATTGGTTTAGATACAGTCAGATGTGGCGACTCGCTAAAAAAAAATCAAATAGACCCGGCTTCAACATTTTTGGTCGCTCCGTCGCGTCGGAGTCAATGTATTTGTTGCGGAGAGACGTCGCGTCGACGGGCACTATAAGCGCAGCCTAATGCAATTCTCTGGTAGTTGTGTGGGACCGCAAGCAGGCTCTAGAGCTGAACCGCGTTCATTTCAGGTTCCAGGGACCTACATACGGGGATTTCACGTTATTTAAATCAGGGGTGCTCAACTCCAGTCTTTAAGACCCCCCCCCCCCCCAACAGGTCAAGTCTCAAGGATATCCCAGCTTCAGCACAGGTGGCTTAATCAGTCCCAGCTGTAGCACAGCACACTGATTGAACCACCTGTTCTGAAGCAGGGATATCCTTAAAACCTGACCAGTTGGGGGAGCTCTTGAGGACTGGAGTTGAGAACCCCTGCACTATAGGTACTGCAGCTACAGCATTTTTTTGTTAAACAATCTGAGTAAATAGAAAAGACTTTGAAACTGAATTTCAACAGAGTATACAGCTACAAAAATATCGTTTATATCTGAATCTCATACATTTTAGAAAGGAAATAGAAGTTTGTGGCAATGTGGGTGTCACCCCCGCGGCTGCGTAAGCAACACATTGCAGGCGGCTCTGGCAGTAACTGGGCTTAACCAACAGCGAAGTTCTATATAAAAAGGAATTAGTCCTGTTGAATTTGAAAAAGGCATCCAAGGCCGTATTGAGAAACCGGTGATCGCATTTGGATGAAAGAAGCACACGGCTGTCAGAATAATAGGAGAACGGAGGTAATCTTGGTACGGAGCAGAAGATTCTTTACAGACTGGGATACCTTTTAGTGGAACCCACACGAGTTCTTCATATAATGTACAGAGCTTTCCTACAAGGTCAGGCTTCTTTCTTCACGTTCAAGACGTCTCCATGAAGAACTCAATAGTTGGCCCACTAAAAAATAATACCACAATCTACCCTTCTTCAGGCTCAACACACAACTATAACGTTGAAACGGGGAGCGTACAAACGACTTGTCCAAACCAACCCAAAAATTTTAAAAATGACGCATCATGGATCAGACCTTTAACCCTTCTGCTGATAGAAGTACTATGTGCAGCATGTCCCTCTGGGGGCAATGGGTTTAACTACGTCTTCAAAATCTCAAAACGTTTACCTTCAACCTGCATGGCACTAATTCTTCAAACCACACGTACCTTGAATGTGCCACTCCCAGCACATTGCAAAATAAGCAATCACCAGGATTACCGGTTTCTCAATGAGTTCAAAGAGCAACAGGACACTTTCGGGCTGTGTAACAAATGGGAATGATTGCACTTGTGTTTGAACATACTTAAAGCAAGCTCGCCCTGCTTAGCAACACACCCCTAGCCATGCCATTATTTCCCCACAATTGCGGTGTGTTATTGCAGATAACACACCGTTTTGTTTTTGTATAGTTGGAGCTGAAACAAAGAACCACAGCCACCCTTGGAGACCGATGAATTAACTCTCCTGCTGCCTAGAGAGCCAGCAGCGATGTACAGTGTTCTGGCGTCAAGAAGAGGGTAACCTGGCAGAGGGACTTAAAGAGCATTTGAAACAATAGTGTACATTAAATATATACATACATCACACACACACTTTACATCTTCACATCTTAAAATAAAATATGAAATAATACTCGCTCAAAAAAAAAAAAAAAGGCTAGAAATTGATGCAAATGCCAAAATGAGAAGTTTTGTCAAAATGTTGGCCTTGCGTCAGTGTACATAGTTGTTTTGTTTTTTTAGTACATGCATCACAAAATAATTACCATTTCGTGACATCTGAAAAACGGGCATATCCCATTACAAATTGACAGAACACAATAATGGGACAAACGATGACATTTTGGCTAGTGTGTCAATGCTCCGCCCTTGAGTTTTGGTTACATTAACCCTTACGCTGCCAGTGAGGGGTAATAAAGCACATTTTATAGAGCTACTCAAAATTAGACATTATTTATTATTTAATATTTCCAGAGCACTGTTTCCAGGTGGTGGATGCGAAAAACCAATAGTCTCATCTGACAAACCCAGTTTAAACATTTGAAATGTAAAAATGTACATTTACAGTAGCAGATTCAAAGCAGAGAGCTCCCGACTTCCAATCCACCTGGAATGTATTCTGGAAATAAACATTACATTCGGCCAACATACCAACAAGAAAAAAACAGGAGAGAATTATTTTAAACTTTTATCAACTGTTAAATATGCCAGGGCAACCTTAAATATCTTTGGTTTTCTTCGTTAGCCAATAAAAAGAAAATGGAGAGATTTCAGTGGATACACAGTGTTTGGGTTATATTGGTCTTTGATAGAATTCATTGGTTATTTCACTAGTGGCTAATTGTAAAGAGGTCTATGTATGGTATCAAGGCAATTTAGGCACTAAACGGGGGCATGTTCATATTTATTATAGTGGTTCTCTCCAATTCTGCGCCACGTGTCCCAGCTTGCGACTTGGGGGGCATCAGCAGCAGGAGTTGGGGGAAGGCGTTACATGGTGCACAGATGCGATGAGATGTATCTCATTCTGCGCCATTCTTTTTCCCTTTTATTTGCCCAAACACAGCCGCCATATCTGAAGTGGGGCAAATCTAAAATTCTGCATCCAGTGCACGAAACGGTTCTGACATAGGCTGCGAAAAACAGAGCAGTGTATCTGAACACACTTTTCTCTATGTGGATACATAAACACCAATGCCTCTATGAGGCTGAAAGGACATGCAACACAAAGTTACATTCTATATACACCGAGTGGCTGTTATGTAATTTTTCGGCAGAAAATCCCATGTGACGTCGAGCGCGATTTTTGGCCAAATACCGAAAAGCCACTTCGTAGTAAATCGAATTACCCCCATTGTGAGAAGTAGGTTTATGCACAACGGACTGTACATAACACCTCATTTTTCACTCAACTGAGGGAAAGTATTTACATATGGTCGCCTTGTTAGCTCTTCAGTTGAACGAGTAAGCTACTCCGTAAGAGGAGCTACCAAGGTCATTCGAAGATCTTACATTACCAACACTGCATGTCGCAAGAAATTCAATTAACGGAACCGTATTTTAAAGTGGACGCATTGTACGTTTAGGGGTTGGCTCGCCCTGGCATATTGAGCGTTTAGAAAGAACCATCAAGAAATCTCACTCATCTGAAAAGATGAAGAGTACAAACTTCACTCTAAAGTGAATATAAATCTATTCAACGATCGTCTATTCTAAGAGTAGTTTTCTGTAAACTAAACACCTTACTAGACAAGACTCAAAAATAAATCTTTGGTTAAGGTATTTTTTTTCTTCTTTTTCTTCCTCCAACATATAGAGCAATTTGTTCAAAAATATGTAATCTAATACTGCTATGTTAAAGAGCTACACGCTGAAGAAAAAAAGTGGTCACCTGGAAGTTTTTGGACAAAGCTTAAGTAAAAGGTAGTTAGGAATGCAGGTGGCAACTAACCTTACTGCACTAGTACAACCATTTATTTGGTTAGAAACTATGCAAAGGAGGAGGTTCATTTTGACAAATCATTTCTGTCTTGTTTTTGAAAATATAATTGTCATTATAATCTTTAAAAAAAAAACAAAACTCTTTGGCATGACATAATTCAGTTTTTGAAGACCGTGTTATTAATGTAAGTAGGTGGGTAATACTGGTAATACCAAGACCTACTGATCCTCTATCACCTTTTAAAACAAGAAATGAACACGATACCCTGTCGAATTTGTCCCACGCTTTCATGGGTTACATACAAAATAAAAAAAAACACTGTTCCCCGAGGTCAGGAAATCAAAATACATACATAAATGTTCAAAAGAGGTAGTATAAAACAAGAGTGGTAAAGGCGCGAGGCAGGAATAATATATATTCTACTTGTAGACAGTTTTGCTACAGCTCTGCTTTGCTCAATTGAAACCAGATTGGAATAAAACACTTGTATGACTGGATTTGACGGTAATGCACCGACTTCTCCAGCTTTGAAAAGGTTTGTGTTGAATAAAGCTCCCCCCCCCCCCTCCCTTCCTTCATCCCTGAGTGTTAAGCTTTTGGGAACTGCAGGAGGTTGGTTACATGTTAACAATCGTCACCTTGTGTGTCAATAATGCCCACAGAGGCTGGTTATTGAATATTACTAACCAACCTCCCTCAGTGCTTTAATGAACATTTAAATATGCTTTTTTTCTATGTTTCAGAGACAAAAATTGTGTGAAAATGAACCTGCAGAATTGGCTCACAGGGGGTAAATGGGATGAGTTGGCTATGTGCAATCTATGCCTTGGTTTATACGGGAACCATACATTCCCAGCAGCAAAATGGTCACATTTTTAAGCCCTGTTTTGCAGCGGTAGAGCAACAACACAGTATAACGGTGTGGCCATTCATAACCCGAGCCTTGGAATGTTCACATCGGCATGGAACAAAAAATGAAACTTATTGAAATAGCAGGGAGTTTGAAACGGTGGCAGTCATTAAACGTTGTATATTACTGTGTCGCTTGAAAGCCGCGTGGTCTGCAGATTAACCGCGCTATCTACATCTTAACCCTTTCAGTGGTAGGAAGGCCCACTCCAATGGCCTTGCAGGCACCGACTGTCACTGCATGGGTTAATGTAGCAGACGGGAAATTAATCTTCAGTTTACATTTCTGCTAAAATATCCCTTTGTTCAATTTGCTCATATACTGTACAAAATAGAAATGAATGTGTGAGTGTTTAAATCCCCCCCTCCCCCCGAGAATGTCATAGGGTTTTAAGGCAACTTTTCATACTCCTGAGTAATTTTCTGAACACTATGAAATAAGGCAGTTCTGTGTTACTGAGATTGTGGAAGGCACAGTTGTTAAAGGTAGTAAAGGTTTGTTATATATATTCATCACAACCGTATAAGTCCCTTGCTAAAACAAAAGCTTGAGCACTATTTCAAGTCCACATAGCATTTGGGTTGAGGCAAATCTATACTGGTTAGGTGCAGCGAACATGATGTGTCAGACCAATAAGCACGGAACGTGCTCTTCAAATTCTAAGAAATCGATGATTCTTTGTAGAATTAGTAATATTATAGAGGTAGGGCACTTGCGTCATGTCATGGTAATATCATGATATGCATGTTCTCTGTCACTCATATGGTGTTCTACTGTAGTGTTGCGTTGAACAAGTTCCCTATCCCAAATTGGAAGCGAAAATGTGGTACACTCCGTGGCCGGGAGTCATCAAAACACGGTACCGCGCTTCTGTGACTCCTGGGCAGTGTGTTCATATGTATGCCTTTACCCAGAATTCTCATCTGCAGTTTAAACATGTAACAATGAGGTAACAATTTGGGGACCAGTGGAATACGTGCAAATGCACTCGTGAGTTTTGTAAAGTCATTCAATGATGGCTATAATGAGAGCAGAGCTGTAGATAAACTGTCTAATTACTCTGCCTTTACAACCCCTTTGGTAAAACGTACACATAGCAAAAAAATAAACATTTAGGAAGTATCTTTGATGCAGGGTAGGACGACAAACACACACATATGTAGATCAAGCAGCGAATGGAGTTCATCCTCTGACCTTCTGAGGTAGACATTTATCAAAGGGACTGGTTGACTTCCCTTTGCAGCAAAGACAAATGGTGTAAAACCAGAAGCGTTTATAGTCTATTCACTCTATAATAAGTCAACCTTCAAAAGTGAATGGAGTCACTCAACGGAACATTCAGCAGAAGAGGTTAGATATGCTGGGGAAAACCAGGTTCCAGAATCATTTGTTTTTGGCTCTGTTCATTGTCCTCCGAACAGACACTAATGTCTGGCATAACCGGCTACATTGGAATCTCTTCTTTGTTGAAATGGTGGAGGAGTTTGCATCTGATAAACTGAGGTAGAAGAGGCTTCCACAGCTCCAGATACTGGACGGGTCTTCAATATTTGCTTAAGGCAGAGTTCTTTCCAGTTTCGTGGCTGGTGAAGGAGTCCGGTATAGGAGGGTTGGTACTTCTAATGGAGTACAGGTGTAGCTCATCGTTTGACTCATGAGAGAATCGTCCAGAATCACCGGTTTCGTGACTTTCCTCACTGTTCCCGGAATGCTCGGTATCGGTTGCGATGCTGTGTCTCATCTGGAAAGTGTCTGGATGGCCAAGTGAAGTGGGAGACTCATCTTCACCCATCAACACTGTGGTGCCTGGTTGATATAAGCATACTGCTTTCACGGTTCTTCTCTTGGGCTGCAGAGACAAAACATATCAAAACAATGAAGTCACATGTGACACTCTGAGATCATATATTGCGTGGTTGTAGAGTGGTTAGTTACCTGTTCTACATTGTCCTTCTTAGTGTCCTTGAAAAACTGCCATTTTTTCTTTTTGTTTTTAACCACTGGCCCACAGCCATTTATAATCAGATTGGAGCCACCCTGAAAGAAAAAATATATAAATTGTGTTACATCTCGCACAAGGCTTTCCCTACTAAAATCTTATCACTTGCACAGACTGTGTGGCACCAAATGTATGTGAATGTATTTCACAAACATGGGAGACTTATCAATGTCTCCAATTTGATTTTTTCTTCTTTGATAAACCTACTTTTTTTACTAATAGTTTTTCTCTTCTGTAGCACGCACATTTCACGTAGAATTTTGCAGCAGTCCATGCAATAAAGAGTGTATAATCTGAACGTTGTAGCCTGAGCACTGGGGGGTGGGGGGGGGGGGGGAGTTGTTTGCCCTTTGTCACATGGAGAGATAGCAATGTAATCTGGACAGGATTCGCCTACAGCAGTGTTGGCAGCGTTCCTGCTAATAATTGACTCCTTCAGACCAGTTTTTTGTACTGGTTTAACATTTTGGGAGATGGAAACTGGGCGACACTATTATAGCATCTTCCCAAACCTGCATATAAAACGGTGCAGTGAATATTCTCCATTTAGTTGCTGGTGGTCGCTTTTCAACTGCAGAATATCACAAGCACCAATGCATCTTTATGAAAACCACAAATTAAGGCAAATAGTGGACATTTAAACTATGGTAGTAATTCTTTTCTTAAGAGCAGCACATTAGCAAATTGGAATGGGGTAGAAAGTATTGCCACAAACCAAACACGTGCTCAGATCTGAGCCACCTACATATAACTACAAAGCTACATTCTGTACACACGCCATCTGGTTACTCTCTTAATTTGCTTTCCCGACACAGATTTGCTGATCGCACATCAGGAAGATGCAGTCATGCACTTGTCAAACAAGCAACACCCGGATGTATTTTACCTTTGCATCTATGAAGTAGTTTGCCTCCATAGCTGGCATTAAGGGATCTGCATTTTCTTCTACTTGGTTCTTCCTCTCTTGGCTCTCGTTGGATGGCGATACGGCAGCACAAGGCAGTCGATCGGTTCGTTGCTGAGCAACCTTAGGAATCGATGCTTTCCTGTATATTGGAAAAGAGGAACACACACAAGTTGCACAAAATTCCTTATTTTCAGAACGGGCAATGGGATGTCCTTAAAGTTTTGTTTGTTTTTGTTAATAGGTGGGAATCAGGGGGTCTCCGGCGCTGAACAGCGTTCATTTCAGTTTCAGGGACCCCCTGTTTCCCGTGATACTTCGCTCAGTAGGAGGTGCCGGCATCATCTCTGACTGGGCTGTGTGGGGCTAGCGAAATGGCAGACTTAAAGCTCCTGGATCAAGCGGGCCAATAGGAAGCCGTGATGTCATCCCTTACAGCTTTCTATTGGCCCACGTGATCGGGAGCTTTAAACCTGCAGAGCTGCTGTGGAATCAGCTACGGAGTAAAGCATCACAGGAAGCAGGGGATTCCCGGAGCTGAAATTAATGCCGTTCAGCTCTGGAGACCCCCTGCTTCAATCCTACAACTCAAAAAAGGTACATGCACAAAAGGACACGAATGAGAAACGTATTTCTGCAAAACCTACCTAGCCTTACTGCGGTAGATCAAGATCAACGCACAAATAAGGATGCAGGTCAATGCAATGCACACTCCGACAACAATGCCAGTCATGGGTTTCTGGTCCAAGTGGAAATAACCAGAATAACCTGTAATAAAAAATGGAACAGTCACTACTATTCTGGTCGCATAAATATGAAATCCTCGCTTTCCATGGGTGGCGATACCTTTTAATGGATCAACATATCAAAATCATACAAGGTTGTCTTGTTGACAAGCTTTTGAGACTGCGGAGGTCTCTTCATCAGATATGATCCACTATAGTGAAGTAATGATGTGAAACAGTAACTCCTAAAGCTATACATGCCCACGTACATATATCCAGACACAAAACCAGTTATGACAAGTAAAAAAGTTACAACCCACCCCCCGTACATTGTACAGTAAATAAAAATACCACTTGTGTGCACATTCACATCTCAGACAGGTCTGCAGCCCTGCCTTTCCCCATTATCTCTTAGCATACAGTGCTTCCACTGCAGCCAGGGATTCTGGGTAATGACATGCAAATGAGCACACAGTGTGCTTCTCATTCAGTTTAACATTTACATGTTAAATGATATTTCCAAGAGGCCGCTGAGAATCTTTTCCCCTTAGAATATTTTAAAAGAGCTATATCAAGATCTCCTTTTGCTCCTCTGACAGCTAGTGAGGAATGCCAAATATGTGGGGACTGTACACTTCTTGTACAAATGATTCATGTCACATCTATTTGTAGCACGTCCCTTTCTTCAACAACAAACAAGGATAGATATCACTTATCACAGAACACACATTTACTTTCATTATTCGTTTTACCCATTTAGTTATTCAGCAAGATTTTTACATATATTTAATTTATATTTTCACTATGGAACAAGCAGTGTGTGTGTGTGTGTGTGTGTGTGTGTGTGTGTGTGTGTGTGTGTGTGTGTGTGTGTGTGAAGAAGAATAGCAAGCACTCCAGGTCTTGTGAAAAACTTTTGCTATTTTAACATACAGGTCAATATTTTGTCTCTCTGGAGCCTCTCAAGACAGCCACACAGTGACATACAAATCCTTGTATACCCTTCCCCTCCCCTGTGTTCTCCAAAAAGTGAACACAGGTGGGGAGCCCGTCACTCACCATAGGTGTTGCCTAGTAACAATAATTGACAACACCTGTGCAGGAACGCACTATGCATACCTGACTTAATTATAAATAAGTAGAAAACAAGTGTGAGCATACTCAACACCCCAACTATAAAGAGAACATTCACAATACATACAATAGAGCCATCATACAATAAAACATTGCATACTGGGCCAGTCCCTAGGTTATGTGCCGCCCTTAGGCAAGGACTAATAAGGATGCGTGCCCCCCTCCAAAACAAAATTCCCCCCCAAATTTTTTTTCTCCCTAAATAGATAGATCAGTTCTGACCAGCATATCCCTTAGGTTCTTCACTCGGTTATAGCTGAACATTGGTTTAGGATGGAGAATAAGGGGTAAAGACGGGTCTGTTGCCATAATATGCCAATTTTTGGGGACCGCAGTCTGCACAGTGCCAGACAAAGATGTATACTTGGTGATCGGAAATCGTTGCAGCTCTTTTTGTGTAGCCGTATCTCTAGTGATGTCAGCCATAGGTTTAAAGTAAAAGTTCCGAACCCGCTGTTTGCGGAGATGTCCCCGAACAATTAATCCAACTTTAACTGCTGTGAAGCGCCATGTACATTAATGGCACTATATAAATAAAGTTATACATACATACGCAGGGGGAATAGTAATAGTTTGGTCAAGTTGAAGCATGCGCAGAGCTGTCCATTCTTCTGGGGAAATATTACAAGCTGTTTTAATGTTTTATCCAGCAAAAGAATGCAAGCTACCTTCAGGAAACCCAGCATTTGTGACCCACTACTAAACTAACCCCTCCATTAAGACATTTGTCAGCATGGTAGACAGTGTTAAAAAAAAAAAAATCACTCACGTCACATTAAAACAGCTTGGAATATTTCCACAGGAGAACTGGCAGTCCACAAACACACACGTGATTAATCCTCAACGTTTGCCGCAGGTAGGGTTTGCCAGCTCCCTTGTTTTTTTGTCTTGTGTTTTATTAAGTATTGATCAGCAGCATCCTATATAGTCTGTGGGCAGGGCACTCACGTCAAAGGGATATCACAATGTAGATACCAGTGCCTACTGTCCAAATACTCTTAGGTGTTACTAATAAACAAAGAGGGCAGGCCCTCCATAATTGACAAATGAATATTTACTCCTCAACGTTTGAAAGAGACTCAGTTGCGGAATATTTACTTAATGGTGTGAACTCTCTCTCTCTCTAGCACTCAGATAAGAAAAGTGATAAGTAATATATAGTTAATGGAGTGTGTAACTGAGGAACAATGATATATATAATATCGTAGAAATGCAATTACTACAAGGAAAATGCAGCTCTCCAAAGGGATTTAACCAAATCCAATAGAATGTGTACAGCAAAAACAGAAGAGCGCAAATCCCAGTACTATATAATAACAGGACAATTTTTAATAAAGCAGGACAAATCAAGGTCCCTATGTTATTGAACCATATATAGGATATCAACAGAAACATATATAAGAAACAATGAATAAAAAACAATAATGACCAATCGTGACTCAATTGAGGATAGTTGACATAACATAGAACACCCATACCCAACCATAAAAGTAGAAGGTGCTACAGGTTACCACTGAACTAAGTTTATCAGCCACTCCTCCGATACTACAGCAGTTCCCTCCTCTGTGTGCTATTTTATATCAACTATCCTCCGCAATTGAGTCACGGCTTGATTGGTCATTATTGTTTTTTATTAATTGTTGCTTATATATGTTTCTTTTGATATCCTGTATATGGTTCACACACACTAAAGGACTCAGGCCACACGATAACAGTAATAATCCAAAAGATTGAAGTGGATGCTGCTGCTAAAGCACTAAATTGTACTATGTAGAAAGGTCAAACAAAAAAAACTAGCTCAACATTTCGGCTTCCCAATGGAGCCAATTTTTCGCTCTTGAAAAAGGTTGCATTGGGAAGAAGAAGCTTTGAGACATCATTAGCCCTGGTTAATCCACTGCTGGACGGAGGCCTTCTCAATGATCTTCCAGGTATGTTGTTCCAACACTTTCTGGCGTCATCGTCCCACTGGGGACATTTTATGTTTTTTTACTGGATTATCTAAACATTTATATTTGTTGAAACAAAAAATGCTACATCAAAAAGTACAAAATCAATTAGGTACAAAAAATATATATGGCAAAACATAACATCTCCCAACGACCCCTTGATAAATGCATATCCATGTTGACTTGGGCTTTTTGGCTTACACAAAATCACTGGCACACTTTTAAGGACTATGTTAAGTCGATAGGTGCTTATTGAATGGCCTATATATCATCTCCATGTACAGTCTAGTTCTACTCGTCACTGGGTCATTTGGTTGTCTTTGAAATGTGTTTGAAATATGTCTTCGGTATTAGACTGTTGCAAGAGCAGATGCACAGAATGGGGCCACGGTACTGCAAGCATTTGTCCTATACAACCGTAGACAAACAATTCAGGAATATGCACCCGTTTCACGATTTCGTTGCGGCACGCAGTCCCTTACTGACCTCCAGTCTTTGTGGACTTGGACTTCTGAACAGTTTGCAAAGTCTCCTTGGGTTGAACGACCAGCTCCACCGCATTAGAGAAAGGCCCCTCTCCTACTTCATTGGCAGCCGATATCTTCACAAGGTACACATTGCCAGGCAGCAGATTCTCAAGCAAAGCCATGGTTATTGCCCCTGCAGAGTATACATTCAGTGTCAATCAAGTGTTTTAAAAGGGGGCACGGATTCTTATTTTGGAAAAGAAAATGCTTTATTTACAATAGAGATTATATTGTGATAGGGGGGGTGGGGAGGGGGGGGAAGAAGTCTCTCTCTCCATAATAACCTGTTTCTAATTAGAGCATCCCTTATGAATCATTGCACTCCAGAGGTCTGCAATACGCTGTTCGCGAGCTTCTTGCAATTGGGTAAATACGTGTGGCTCTGTCCTGGGGAGGCCCAGCCAGTGCTGGAAGTCGGGCTACATGTCTGCGTTTTTTGACTGCTGGGGCCGGGACCTCACTCTGCCGCCAATCCCTTCCCTGACTGTTTAACTTGTCGGTGCCAGAAGTTGGGCCAACTTCCGCATCTGCCCGCATGGCAAACTCCAGCGATGCGGGACCGGAGCAGGCCTGTCACCGTGCCCCCAAGGTAACGTTCTTGGAGTGTGTGTGGGGAAGAATTGAGTATGTGAGGAGGGGGAGGGATTGAGGGAGTGAAGGGGTGGAGGAGAATGACAAAGTATAAAAATGAAAAAAAAAAACCTAAATAAATGAACTTCTTGTGAGATGCATTTTATTCCCTTAAATTTCCCCACCCCCTAATTCTGATTGGAGTAAGTTTGTTGTGTCTTAATGCTTATACCTATTTGTGTGTGTGGGCATGTGTGGGCGTGTGTTGTGTGTGTATTCATGCATATGTTGCGCGGATCTTTAAATATTTTGCACAAAGAACAAAAAAAATAAAAAAAAATACTTTTCTTCGTACAAAGTTGCAGGCGTCACAGAACTATGTAAAAGCAACTCTGACTCAGAGCATACTTGGTCAAACAATGTCCTTTTATGATGTACTGTATGCATATGCCATCCTAACTGGGCTGACAACTCCCTGTGTAGTAATTGGTGGCCCTGTGCTTAAGAAAAGAAAATCTGAACTGCATGTTAAGAGAAAAAGAAAATGAGTGCCGGTGTTGGCTAATAAGTACTTTATCGTGTTCCTCAGGAGTCTACCTCTATCCGACCTTTAGAGAGAGAGCATGGGTGCTCAACTGCAGTCCTCAAGCCTCTAAAACAGGTCAGGTTTTCAGGATATCCCAGCTTCAGCATATGAGCATATGGCTCATTCAGACTGAGCTTGATTGAGCCACCTGTGCTGAAGCAGGAATATCCTGAAACCCTGTCCTGTTGGGGGTGGCTCGAGGACTGGAGTGGAGTATCCCTGTGATAGAGCATACTCCTTCCTTAAAGAACAATTAGGTAATTCACATGAAGAACTGTACTTTCAAAGGATGGGATCTGTAACCACAGGAGTTCTAATATTTAGTACCATGAAGGCCAGAGGTCAGGTTTTCTATAATGCAGATACTTTCCCTTGAATGCCTGTGAAAATAACCCATATGTCCAAAAGAGACCTATTTGTGTTAATTTATAGTAGTCTGTGTATTATAATAATAATAATTAGGCTAGTTGAAGAAGAAAAAGTGCAATTGATGGCTAAATAGCCCCAAACACTGGCAAACATATTCTTCCCAAACTATCACTAATAAACGTCGTTTTAACGTTTGATAGAAGAATAAATGTTCGCATGTGATTCTATGTTGCACTACGCAAACAAGCATGCCTACTTTATTCGATTAATATCTATTCTGTAAAAATTATCAGTGGTTATCAGCATCCGAAAAAAAGGAGTACAAAATGATTGGACTCCTGAAAGAATTCACTTAACTGCACTCCACTAAATATATTAAAATATATCTTTAATAGAATTACTTAAAACATATATTACCAAATGAATGTGTAACAAAAATTAAAAAGAAATTAAATCACAAATAACCTGCACCTGAGTCACCAGTATTTATTGATGGAAAACCACAACTATAATTAATAATAGTGGGGTGTCTGGGACTGATGGTGCATATAGTCAGGGTAAGGACCCTCTGGGTCTGTGGCAAACCAAATAGTAGATGAATGGTAACAGCAGTGAGGAGAATGATGTAATAAAACAAATGAAATATAGAGTCCACCTATTGTAAATATGTGCTGTTCAGCCACCATTGACTAACACCCATGGTACAGCTGGTGTGACTGTGAAATATAACCACAGCACACAGGCTATAATAAGCACACAACCAACTAGGTAGAGAGTACATATCCTCATTAACTGAAAGTCACTAAACCAAATAAAGTAGTGACATATAGGTACTGCCAACGGAGCCAGATGACTACAAACACTGTATTAAAACAGCTCCAAGTAGGAGACTGACAACACTGCATGTCCTACGCCCGTTTCCCTCCAGCAAAGGAGCTTCTTCAGGGACAGAATTCTATATGCCCCATCAGTCCCAGACACCCCACTATTATTAATTATAGTTGTGGTTTTCCATCAATAAATACTGGTGACTCAGGTGCAGGTTATTTGTGATTTAATTTCTTTTTAACTTTTGTTACACATTCATTTGGTAATATATGTTTTAAGTAATTCTATTAAAGATATATTTTAATTAGTGGAGTGCAGTTAAGTGAATTCTTTCAGGAGTCCAATCATTTTGTACTCCTTTTTTTCTGATTCACTTTCAGCTCACTGTTTGCACCCACTTCACGATTACCAATCTACATTTAGTTCATTATTTACCCAATTAGTATGATTTTGTGATCACTCCCTACCCCCTCCCCCTTTTCCACGTTATCAGCATCCCCAAAAATCCCTGCATTTTCTGAAAAGTGAAAAAAAACAAAAAAAAACGAGTGAATGTTATGATGTTTGATTTGCAGGGCTAATACTGAAAATCCATCAACACAACTTAAATAGAGTAACATTTCTAAAATGGGCAACAAGGGTTACTTTTGTGAAGAAACAAAGTTAAAGCAATAAAACAAAAAAATTCATATGATAATTATAAAAGTATTGGAAACTGTGCTAAAATAGTGACTGGGATACTCCAAGCTTTCTCTGACTCGTTGCTATATAGCTACATGACTTATAGATAAAACATATCCAAGCTCCCTTCAAGTACATCACTGCCGAGTACTTTCGCTATAATGTAACCAACACCTATCTTGCCAAGACTACTCTCGGAAAATGTTCGTTTCATGTGAGTTGACATGCTCTGCATCAACAAAGGCAGTGAGAAACACTTTCATCACAACATGCAACATCCACACTCATGTGCAAAAACTAATATCCATCTTATGAAGTGTATCATGAGACCAGCACTTCCATGGCAGCTGTGACTTGTCCCTTTTGACATAACCTTTAGTAAAAATGTGGCCCTGGTCTATAAAGCTGTCACAGGGCTGGAAACTTCACAGACTTACAGGCTGTAAAACACTGATCAAAATACCAACAGAGAGACTACAAGTCTGATTGAGTTTTCAATGAAGTAGGATCTAAGTCACACCATACATAAAACTTTCTTTTACTTTTAAATTAAATAGAACCAATGTTCCAACGTTCATGGATTTTTAACTGCCATTCATCTTCGCGTTTTAAAGCAAGGTGGTAAGAGAACAAAAGGTAGAAAAGATCCCAAAGCAAAGTCATAAATATTTATTAATTGGACATTTAAAAACCCTCTTGCCGGTAATTGCGCACGCATATTTCCCTGGTGGAGAGTCGATACAAACATTAAAAAAACAAAGATACCGAATTTAGGAATAAAAACACCAAAAGAGTGACAATGGTGTCATTGGCCAAGAATATTGGAGCCTGTGATGTTCTACTTTTCCATTCGTTGTTTCCATGGGGTTCCATTTTTATGCACACAGCCATAGATCACAATGACCTCTGTGCTTCAATTTATTTCCATTGCAAGTCAATAGAAGGCAGTAAAAAGCCTATGTAAAATCCAAAAACGTCACTTCAGGAGTACGCAAGTCATGTATTTATTTATTTATAAAATATTTTACCAGGAAGTAATACATTGAGAGTTACCGCTCGTTTTCAAGTATGTCCTGGGGACATAGTTATGTTATGTATGGGAAGCATGGGCACTTCCGAGATGAACCGTGTTCAATTTATCTCCCGGGATTGCGTGGTTCCTGATATACATCAGAGAAGGTGCCGCCCGCTACCTAATGGAAGTTGAAATCTCCCCCATCATACGGGCCAATAGAAATCGGATGATGTCACGGCTTCCTATTGGCCCGTTTGAAGTAGTAGGATATTTAAGTCTCCATTTTGTTTCCCCTGGAGGGGACAGTACAAGCGGCACCTTACCCAGTTAGTATCTCAGGATCAAGGGAGACCCCGGAGCAAAAATGAATGCGGTTCAGCTCTAGAGACCCCCTGCACCATACACATGTAATCAAAAAGGTGAAGAGTAGCAGCCTGTAACATTTGGCATATGAGTCCAATCTCAACCTCCGCATGCCTTGTCCAGCACAAATATGACATTTGCACGCTTATTTTATTGGGTTCTGTATAGAATGCATTGAGAACTTCAGTTAAATGTTTCTTGTAAAAATAATTATTTTAAGTAGATTTAAAAAAAAAAAAAATCATAACGGGATGTTTGGGAATGTCCCAAAACAAGGAAAATTAACGATTATGAAGTTACAGTATTCAAGCCTATTGACGGTGTTAAATGTTGGATAGTCCAAAGTATTTGCAAGGAATCTAAAATGGAGAAATTGATTTTCAGAAGATCCTCATGTCCAATAACCCAACACATAAAGAACTGGCATTTAAGAGGAACAATGTTTTTTGAGATCACAAATTTGGTTCCAATGCAACTCGGGAATCACACGTCAAACATTAATCTTTTCTGCCCTACCGTGTCCTCATTTTTCCCTTTTTATTTTTAACCCTTTCATTCATTCATGCGTAATGCACTCATTTGCATGTCACTACCCAGAAGCCTTGTCTAGAGCTTAACCTCTACATGATGGGACCATGAAGGCAATGCAGCGGCCTTGAGGACTATTGGAAGACTCGTGGGTTCCCCATCTTCATAGATCTTTGGGTATTTAACCTGGTCCCTTTCAGCGGGAACTATTATTTTCTAGACGCTTTATCTCATACAACTGAAATTGGCTCTTTAATTCCACTTTCGTAGAGTCATTATTAAATGGCTTGTGGTCTCTGATCTTGTAGTTTAGATTGTAAGCCCATTGGGACAGGAGTTCTTCCACCCAATGTTTCCTTTTATGTACCATACACTTCACAAAATTATTCTTCCCTGTATTATGTCTTGTATAATATCCATTTGTAAAGTGCCCTATACAAACCTACAATTTCATAACCAGGTACAGTAGCTGCACCTCTAATCACCAGGCATCTCACCTCCCTGTATTTCATGGAAAGTACAATGCATAATTACCTTCTCTGTGCATAATCTGCCACTCGCCGGCAATCCAGGCTCTTCTGGATGCATACAAGATTGTATAACGAGTCACAGCCGTATCTAAATCTTCAGGTGGCTTCCAGGAGACCAAAGCAGTGTCCTCTTCAATCAAGGTCACCTTCACTCCCGATGGTGGGCTGGTTGGGGCTGTATTAACAAAGCATAGGATATTTAAGTAAAATATGGCTGTAGCGAAATGGGCCACAATATCAGCATGCCCGATGACCGGCGTATTTTTTTTTTTTTTTACAGCTGAAGACGAAAATAGAGAGAGAATCCCAGGTGTGAGCAGTCTGTGCCTAATGATGTAAATGAATTTTGTTAAAATAATTTTATTAATATACAAACATAAAATAGGTCGGGTTTAATAAACTAAACGGCGGATAAGTTGATAATATAGTCGGCAATGGTTAAAATGTTGCCAGGGTTTGTATGGCTTAGTGTACTAATAGTATCCCGGAAGGTCTGTGTAAACCCAGAATCAGATCACTGCTTTGTCAGCCTAGCGAATATGAATATGCTGTTATGCGGTAATTATGTTCAGTATTTTAGTTAATTAAACCCAACCTATTTTAAGTTTATATATTAATAAAATAATTTTAAACAAAATTCATTGACATCCTAATTAGACACCGACCGCTCACAACTGGGATTCTCTCTCTATTTTTGTCTTCATTAATACATATATCCCAGGTAGCACCTTACCTACCACCAATAAGCATAAGGCTGCGCTTCTAGTGCTGGCGACACCGACGCAGAGTCAAAACAAATGCATCGTCGGCGGCGCTTCTAGTGCATGCGTCGGCGTAACCAAGCGACAGCGCTACCAAAAATCTGGTAGTCACTTATTTGATTTTTTTTCAGCGACGGTCTCTCCCCTTGTGGCTAATCAGAGCTTCTCCGTTCCTCTGCCTTCCCCCTTTCTGACGTCACTGGCCTTGTAGACCGAAACGTCGCCTAACCTTTAAATTTAACCATCGCAATTACGACGTCATTAGTTGCGTCTCCGACGCAGCCTGCCTAAGAGAGCTGAGCTAGGGTTCCCCCCACCCCACTCCCTTATTTTTGAACCAAGTATTTAGTTTTTACAGCTGCAGGGACCGGAATGCAGAAAGGCTTGGATGTCAGTAGCGTGTTGCAAACAATGTGTAGCAGCACTACCGGCTGCATTGCGTTTAAAAAAAACCTCACTAAATTATTCACTATAGGTTTGAAGCAGGGGGGGTGGAGGGTCTCGGGAGCTGAACTGCATTAATTCCAACTCTGGGGAACCCGGTTTCCAGAGATACTTATCTTTGTTGGGGTGCCGGTATCTCTGCAGCCAGGGCACTTGTGTGCCTAACGAAATGGCGATTGTAAATGTCCAGGGTCACATGGGCCGTGATGTCATTCGTTGCTGCTTCCTATTGGCCCGCGTGACCGGGACATTTAAACTCCGCAGAGATACCACCGCCCCCTACAGGAGGTTAGTATTTCTGGAATCCCCACATCAAGATCCCTATAATTTGCACTCAAAGTACATTCTTATACCACAGAGATATAATAATCCCAAGAATATCAATATTCCAATATTATAATATAACATACATCCTTTCTTTGGAATATTGATATTCCTGGGATTATTATATCTCTGTGGTATAAGAATGTACTTTGAGTGCAAATTATAGGGATCCTGACGTGGGGATTCTTTCTTCACAATTTAGTTTACGATTTGACCAATTTATCCCTGTGCACCTCAGTCTACTAAACACATATTTACTCATAGGCACTTGGGACCGAGCAGCGAGTTTTCTCTATACAAAGTTATAGTATCTCTGGAAGCCTGGGGTTCCCAGAGCTAAAATTAATCCAGTTCAGTTCTGGGGACCCACTTCTTCAAACCTACAGTATAATAAATGTAAAAAAAAAAATGCAATGCAGCATGTAGTGCTGCTGCACCATGCAAAAGATTAAACTTCATATGATACAGGTATTAACCAAGGGTGTCAGTCTCACAAACTGAACATGTTATTTCTGCTTTAATGCTGCAGACCAAGCAATATCCTACATTTGTATTTTTTGTTTATAAATCAGTTCTGTACTATCAGAAAATACTTGTAGCTTTTTTTTTTTTCCTAAACAACTCAATGACATTTTGAATGTATTATAATGTAACAAGCATTTTTTTTTAATTTCTATAGCAACCATTTACAAAGTCACATCCACTTCTTCGGAAACAGGCTCTGGCACACCCATTTTTGAGCCTTGCCCCCTCTCTAGCAATGCACCAATGGTATCTAGTGACTGCCTGGTCACATGATCCACCCCAGAGAACTTTGCATTTTTGGTCCTCTTCAGCTGAAAGGACAGCCATTTAACAAACCCCCGAGCCAAATCTTCGGCGATTGATCACAGAAGAAAAGATCGATCTGCAACTTAGCTAATTACTTATTGTGTGGATTGTATTGATGCACGTATAAAAAGGAAAACAAATACAATTTAAAAAAAAACGCCGCTTGAACTGCTGCTTTAAATGTAGGATACAACTGAAAAAAGATGCATCAACATGTGACAGAGGCAGTGTCAGTGACATATACGTCTATTAAACTGGTTTAGTAGTTACTGGACATTAACAACGCTTACAAAATAAATCCCTCACATGATATTGAATAAATGTATAATTAATGGAGTCCACAAGATGCCTCAACTGGCTCCATTCTGCTGCTGGTGCAGATACCGCTTTACAAGACCTGTGGGACTATTAGCATTCAATAGGCTCTAAAAGTAAATGGCTATGGTAATGCTTACCTTCTGGGAGGGTGGAATGGTAAACCACAGGACTCCAGGGACTCGACAACTGCTCCACGTGGAGTCTCACGGCAATTTCATACTTGGTATTCGCTTCAAGGTCCTGAATCAAAATATGAGGTTCTGACCTGCAATGATGCAAAATAAAACATTTCCAGGTTGTTAGGAACTGAAAATTAAAGGGAGGAAAGCAGATTTTCAGCTACGGTGTAATATATAACATATATAGTTTATTACAAAACAAAAACAACAACAACAAAAAAGTTTTGTTGTGTTTGTAACATAAACTGTATTCGTTTTTTCTAAGTCCTGGCGTGCCTGCTCCCATTTTTGCCTGTATTCCAGTTTATTGCAGATTGCATCCAGACAGGATGCCATTTTTAGTTAAGTGCCACTAGATCTGTGTGTATATGTGTGATTTAATATATATATATATATGTATATATATATATATATGTGTGTGTGTGTGTGTGTGTGTGTGTATGTGTGTGTGTGTTTTAATGTCTGTGTATATGTGTGCGTGGGTGTATGTGTGTGTTTTAATGGGTTTATATGTGTGCTTTAATGTGTGTATGTATGTACACATATATGTGTATATGTGTGTACACTAACACACACTAAATTAACAGTGCTACTAATTCTGCAAATTACACCAGAAACAACAACAACAAAAAAAGGCATACTGTGCTAGTGCTGCCAACCCAGCGCTACGCGCTACAGGAATGTACATACGTTTGGAGGTAAAGCACCAAGGACGCATTCTGCAGGCTCACGGGATTGCAGCGGACAGTGTAGTTAATGGCCTGGGCAGAGCTGAAGGCCGGACGCCCCCAATGCAGGTAAATGGAAGATGAGCTGTTGGCCTTCGCATACAGGTGGTGGGGCGGTGGCGGGGGAGGGATCATGCGATGAAGGATAGCTATTTGGAACAAGAGAAAAGGTATTAAAAAGCAACAATCACTCTACAGCATTCTCAATGTCACAGGTTGCTATTAGAAATATCTCGGGAATTAGGGTGTCCCCTGACACGCAGGGGACCATGGATCAGGTGGAAAAACTAAAATAAATATTATTTAACAAACAAAATCTCTATTTTACCTATTTATTTACATAGGTAAAATTGTGATGGCCAACTTTTGTTACGATACCACACACTTTGTGCCCAATACTAAACTGTCCAAGGTGAGTGTAACAAGATTCCAGTTTAGCTTGCAGAGTCCCTTTACAATATACCAAATCAGTACCAAAAGCTTTGCCATGGCATGTACAGGTAAATTATTTACATTACCTGGCAAATAAAAATACCCCTTGTGAGCACATACACGTCACAGACAATCTGCAACCCTGCCTTTTCCCCATTATCAATGCTTCCACTGCAGTCAGGGATTCTGGGTAACGACATGCAAATGAGCACACAGTGCCACCTTTTACTTCATGTAAATTTTAACATAGACCCCCATAAGCTTATGCCTGAGCTATTACGCAGCTTTTTCAGCATAGCCGGTGTTAAAGTGCAGACAGCTATAGCAACCTTTTGGGTCTCACCAGTGTGAGGCTGGTTATACTGGCTTTGCAATATGAAGCTGGGATAGGTTTCAACCGCACATTATATAAGTTATGGTGGGTACAAAAAGTGACAAAATATCTCCAATGCACAGCAAATAAAACTACCACTTGTGAGCACATTCACACGTCTGCAACCCTGCTTTCCCGCCAGTATCTCTTGGTATACTGTACACTGCAGCCAGGAATTCTGGGAGTGTGCCACTCTTTACTGCTTTGCTTTTCCCCATTACTTACAAACACAGATCGGGGTGCTGACTGTTTGGTCCGCTTGGTATCCTTCATCCATATTATTGTACGCCAGCAATCGCACATGGTACTTGCGCCTTGGATCTGCAGAAGAAAACACAAAATAGATACAATTAATTCCGGAGTAAAAACGCAGTACCAAGACTTCAAACCATATGTGTAAAGCAGCTGCCTTTGATGTAATCAAGACTTAATCTGTTGCTGAAGCACTGGATAATGATATTAGCATGTTTAATGGGATAATATGTAGTCTATAGTTGTCATTAAAAAAAAAAAAAAAAAGTATTTGTTTTTTCATTATTTCTAAAACATTTAATGTTTCCCTGCTAAACAAATATTTTGTATTGGAGGATTTAAAAAATAATAATCTATTTCATAATAACAACACTATGAATCCTAAACGGTCTCCTGCTCTTTGTTCATAACGTAATGATCATGCCATCATTATTTATTGATTTGATTTATAAAAACGCTTTACCGGGCAGTAAGTTCACTTAGTTTACCGGGCAGTAATACATTGAGAGTTACCACTCGTTTTCAAGTATGTCCTGGGCGCTGAGTTATAAAAATACATGGTTACATTAAAAGAACAGGAGGTTATATAGCATGGACAGATAAAGTTGGAAAATTGGGTACAAGGGATAAAGGGCTGGTGAGTTTCAGATTGAAATAGAGCAGCTATTCCATCATCACTTTAACATCACCAAAAGGCTCACACCCTTTAGCTGCGCCAAAGGCTGTCTGCTCAAAAGAGATGAACACTAGTATGGGATCGGCATTGTGGGGTAGGTAACCCAAATCTAGAAAAACTAGATTATTTCTTTACAGGATACAAACCAGAAACATTTTCACTTTAAAGCAGCAGTTTTTACCATGATGGTAACCAGGGGGGTCTCCGGAGCTGAACCACATTATTTTCTGCTCCAGTGACCCCCAGTTCAGGAGATACCTATTGGTAAAAAGTAGCAGTTGTACTTCCTTGGATTTAAAGCTGCAGTTGTCTTTTTTTTAAAATTTTTTTAAATTTTTTTACTTCAATAGTTTCATGTGGGCAATCTCTAATTACCTAAAGAACTGTATAGCTTCCGGTCAATTCGTTCTCCGTCTGTTGATTGACAAAGTTTGGCGACATCTTTAAATATGGGGAATGTAAATCATTGCTATAGGAACAAGCATGCTTGTTTAAATAGAATACAAGAAAATTGGTCTTTCAAATTTGTTTTTTTTAAAACAGAAAATGCTAAAAGTATTTTTTCTTACTACAGAACTGATTTGCTAAAAAAAACCCACACATGCAGGATATTGCCTGAACTGCAGCTTTAAATCCCCAGCATCAACTGGCTTGTGTGACGTTGGAGAATTCAACCGCCATTTTGTTTCTTCTGAAGGGGACTGAAACAAGCTGCTTTTACTGGTAAGCCTCTCAGGAACCAAGGGGATGCATTTCAGCTCCAGGCTCCCCTAGGTTTCCAATTCCACTGGTAAATTGGGGGGAATGATTCCAGTTTTTTTTGTAGCCCACTACGAGGGACAGTCCCATTAAAATCCTATACTTCTCAAGAAGACAGACCTTGAAATAAAGTTTGATGGGGAACACGATAAAGAATGTATTTTGTCCCTCTCTCTCTGATTAGGTTAGTGCTGTAGTCCTTATGCTTCCTAAGGAACGGTGAACGAAAGCAGCCAAGATGATTCATCATACTGCCAGGTGCCTATAAAATGTCTTGCACACTCCTATGGAGTAGCCCTGAGCTACACTTGTGTGGCTACGATGGAGAGAAAACCTGCATTGGTTTCTATTTCCTCAACCTTCAGCTTCACGTTAATCAAAAGCCCAACCACAAAAAAAACATGTAAATCGATGTAACAAATGCATATGTTGAATGTGTAAAATGGTTCTTTTTTTACCCATTTTTTATTAATGATGGCTATAAATAAATATGGAGCAATCTGAGGCATAATTTCAGCCTTAAATATTAGCTGCAATGACCATGGACTATAATACAAGCATCAACGTGAAAACACCTTATCTTATTTATTTTACAGTACCGTTTTAATATTTTATATATGTTATATGTATGACCAAAAAGTCTAACGCCTAAAGGCAATATGATAAATAATCAGGAACTTGCAGTCCATATTGATAAAGTTAAGTACACAAGTAAGTATAATTTCAGCTATCAAGACTAGTCATGTTATTCCAGTAAAAAGGCACCACAATCTTGAAAGATGCTACACTTCTTCAGGACTAACTCACCAAATAAAAATTGGAACCACCGAAGACTAAACACTCTTACAAGTCTACATTCCGGACAAGCATTGTGTTCATACAGGGCTTATGCCTATTATTAACATGAAAAGACGTGGCCAGAGCCAATGAATATTTGGGCAGATATCTCTGGAACTTAGGCATACAAAAAGAAAGAGAATAATTACTGTCGTTGGCATGAAAGAGTCTCGTAAACACCTTTGGTGATAGAGCCGGGCTGCAACGAATTGCGAGAACGTCTGACAGAGGATGAGGTAAAAGGCCTACAGGAACACCAGATTTTAATATTAAAATTGAGAAGGGAAACTGTCCGGCATATTGCACAGCAATGCACTGCAGGGCTCTCTGGCCCAGATTGTTCAAAACAATTAATGTTAGGTTTAAGGGACTTCCGGTTGAGTGGACCATCATTAACAGGGACTCCAGTCACGGTATTTCCCTGAAAAAGTAAAGATTCCCTGAGTCTTTCTTCTGGACTCCGTACTCAACAAGCAGCTCGCTCCAAATTGAGAATGGCAGCTGAAGGTAATTGAACCGAAGACCAAACACCTCACTTTTTCAGGCTGTTCCCCTAGGGCGTGCAATAGTCATTGAGCACAGGTCAGAAGATGACAGCTAAGATGATTTATATTTATGACGCAACTGTTCAAAATACCTCATTATCCTTTTAAGTGTCAATTAGCCATAATAAAAAAAACTAAATATATCTCCAACAGAAGTAAAGCATCAGGGAATATCTTCAGTTTCTCAAACATTGGTGACTCTTATATAAAAAATAAAAAAAGGGGAGGGGGGGGGGACCCACTATAGTGCTACCTTTATGCAGTTATAAAGATCGACCTGGTCAAGAGAAGAGGTCAGCGGTGGAATCACTACACTGTGGTTAATCATCCAGTGTTCCACAACAGTGGTTTCCAATATTTTTTTGGTTAAGGAACCCTATGTGAAATTCTGAAGAACCCCCACCCTCTCTAACAGCGAGTCTGCGATCAGATGTATTGTAAATTATTCTGTACAGTATTTGGTTTTGGTACAATTTTAAAATGAACTGAACATTACAGGGAACCCTTTAGGGATGCCCGGGGTACCCTTGGAACCCTGGTTGAAAAAACACTGGTCCTAGTCGAGTGTGGAGCTGTGGTGCCGTAGAGAAAGCTTGGCGTGTATGTTGAAAGTCCTCTGTAGAAATGAGGAGTAGGACGGAGCCTGGAACGTATGGTCAACTGTGGTGGTCTTCCTTCTGCACCTTAAAGCCCCAGGTGAAATAGATGAGAACCCGCCAAATGACAGGTACTGTAAATGTTTTTACGGGTGCGTTTTTCATTGTCCTATTATTATATAAAATAAATGTGTTTCCTTCTATCCTTTGTTTGCTTTGTTTGGAAGTTACCCCATTTTCATGGGGAGAGTGGCTGAAAGAAGCTTGAAGATCAACCTATGTTCAGGAAACCATGATGCGCTGGAACATTGTCACCACTGTAATTAAACAGCAGACCAAATGCCTCACTTTTTCCAGTTATTCCCCCAGGACGTGTAATAGACATTGAGCACAGGGGACGGAAGATGACAGCCAAGATGATTTATATTTATGAGAAAAACGGTTTAAAATCCCTCATTATCCTTTTAGGTGTCAATTAGCCATCTTTCTCTCGCAGAAGTAAAGCAGCAGAAAATATCTGTTTGTCAAATAAATATAATCGGGGACTTAAAAATAGAAAGAAAAACAATGGTAGCACTGTCTTTTTGTCGTTATTAAGATCAACACAGACAGTAAAGTTTGACAGCGAACAAAACATCTGATATTGGACAAATTACCTCCCCCAAAAAATGTGTGTGTGTGTGTGTGTATGTGTGTGTGTGTGTGTGTGTGTGTGTGTGAGGGGGGGCAAGGGGGAGAGATTTGTTCCATTTTTATGTGGCTATGTGTTCCAAGCTCCTATATCAGCATTTCCCAAATGGGGTTCCGTGGAGCCGATGCAGGGATTCCGCCTACGGACTCACTGTGCCGGCTTTCCCCCTCAACCTTTCCCTAGCACGGAGCCACGGCTTTCCCCCTCAACCTTTCCCTAGCACGGAGCCACGGCTTTCTCCCTCAACCTTTCCCTACCACGCCGCCACGGCTTTCCCCCTCGACTTTTCCCTACCACGCCGCCACGGCTTTCCCCCTCAAACCCCCCACTAAGCTCGCTCTCAGGTCAGGACTGCAGGAGCGCACACTAGCTATGCGGCACTTCCGGTGCCTGCTAGAGCGCGTGCGTGAGTGCAGCCCTCACCGCCTCCTGCCTCACCGCCGCCGCTCCCCTCACCCCCCCCCCACCGCTAGCACCGCCGCCGCTTCCCTCCCCCCGCCGCTTCCAAAAACACCCCTCCCCCGCAGCCAGCCTGGCTGTCGCTTCCCTCCCCCCCCCCCCACCCCCCGCTAATTTTTTTTAAGGGGTTCCATTCTGTTTTACAAAATATAAAAGGGTTCCACGACTAAATTTAATTGGGAAACACCGTCCTATATGATCATCTTCATACGAAGATGCTTTAAGTCAACTATCCAGCAATATGAAGAGGCGCTACATGGAGCAATGGGAGGGGTCATCTGCCGCACACCATCACTGGCTGTATGGAATGTTGTGTCATGACACACTTTATTATAGCTTGCATAGCAGAGAAGGGGGTTCAACTGTATAGGTGGTGTACAGGGAAAAGCTCTAGAGAATCCACTTAAGAAAGTGGATAGGAAGCCAAGAGGCTCGCCCACTGGGTGCTTATTTACATGTCGCTACCCAGAATCCCTGTCTGCAGCCCAACCACTGTATTACACGTGAGAAGTGTGTGAATGAAGTGTGAAGGTTTGGGAATCTGCCAACATATGTATGGCTATTATATCTTCACAACCCTCCATATAACTTTATTTTTTTATTGTTTGCATTTATGTGTTTAAAGCTCCACGGCAACATATGTTAAATAATGCTCAGGGTTTTTGATAAAATGCTGTGTGTACTCCGACCCACCCACCCCCAGTGATGAGACGTGAGCTGAAAGCTAAGCGGCTCCAAGGCAGAACAGTTGCTATTATTACAAGGCGACAAGGAACGGGCTCAGAAAGTTTCTAAGAGGCTTCAGAGAGATCAGGGGGAGGGCAGTTTTAAGCCCCCCCACCAGGAACATATACCAGCAGGTGTCACTGCACGCTCACAGTTCAAAGGGTTCTCTGAACACTGAGGGAGAGAATAATATTCCTCGCCCCGTGCCGTGAACCAAGTTGTAACTGTGAACAAAGAATACCACGAATGTTTAAGGATTATACAACACATTGCTGAATGATGTCATAACCCCGTTAGTGCTGGTGGAATCTGCAGTTACCTCTACACCGGAGGGGTGAGGAGTGTAAAATTAGAAGTTATGTTAAATATAAGTGATGTTATTGGGAGTAGCTTGTTGGTAAGAATGCTGCCTCGGAAGTGAATAAACTCAGTTTGAATCACAGGGTTGTCTCTTTGTGAACTTGGGGCAAGTCACATTATTTTCTTGTGCCCCAGGCACCAAAATGAGTCTGTAAGCTCTTCAGGGCAACATTGAGTCTAGCCAGGGTGCCACCTTCTACTGAAGACCAACCCGGAGACATTTTAACATTTTGCGGAGTCACATGGCGCCGCGTTGCCATGACAACGGACCGCCTTATGGCACAGAGGTGTCACATTGTCATGGCAACGGGTGTCACGTGACGCTACATCGCGTTCCCCTTGACATGGCAACGCGGCGCCATTTGACACTGTGCGGACATATTGAAAGGCGTTACTTGCAGTGGAGGATGCTGGGAGGACTCAGGGGACGCCGGGAGATGCCGAACGCCCCCACCCCAAGGTTTACTGGGTAAACCTGGAGCCCGCAGATACGTGGTCAAAACCCATAGTCTCCAGGTCAAACCCGGAGTGGTGGCAACCCTGTGTACAACGCGGAAGGAGAAAACATTCTCTCATGACAATTAGTAGGAAGGAATACCCTCTAAATAACTTCAGTTTTACAGCAAGCTACAAAGCCTTGGGTTAATGGGGCAAGGATTCAGAAATAATTACAAATCTACTCCATATATTTTCTTTACATCTATTTGTATTTCAGTGAAGCACTAAAAAGCTCCCATTTAATAAACTGTGAAGCAATCTTCGGTCTGGTAGCGAAATACTCGGCTCCATGTACACACAGTAGTTTGAATAGAAGGTTCAAGAGAGCGTAGTTTGTGCCTTAAAGCAGCAATACTACATTCCACCCTTTAAAGTCTTATTATTGCTTTATGTGAAGCATGTGACAATGTGTCATTCTGCATTCATACCTAAGCTGGTAATCGTTTGGTGCTCCTGTCAAATCTGTAACAATCCTGCTTGTGTGCCTACCAAAATGGCCGCCTTCTAACTTTGTGCTGCAGTCTGTGTAATGCAGCAGCTAATATGTAACATTATATTATCTAGTGTAACATTTTTGTTATAGCTTTCAAAGCAATATACAGTCTGCTGTTTGGAACAAAGCAACAGATCTGTTTGTGATACTTTGTTGCCAAAGGGCAGAGCTAAAAAAAGGTGTGTGTCAGAGCCCGTTTCAAAAGAGGAAGTGGACATGACTTACTAAATGGTTGCTGTAGCAACCATAGTATGTTCAGTACATTAAGAAAACCATTACAAATTGCATTAGGAGTTTTAAAAAAGATGCCTACTCTATTATCTAATACTACAGAACGGATTTATTTAAGAAAACATAGGATTTATCATGTTTTGCTGCATCAACACCACCAAAAAAAGAAGTCTTATTTGCTTGCAATCTAGCCTGCAAAAAAATTGATCGCAAACGAATCATCCTTCAGACTGTGCATCTTCACCTTGTAATGTAAGCCATGAACGTGCGTTTTCTGTGATCTTCCCACGTATCTGGTCAAGCTGTTATTTTGCCTGAAGCTGTTAAGGAATTGGCTATGTTATAGAGTGGTGCTTACAGCAGATGGGAATAGAGATGGAATGGGGTCACTGAACACACTGCTCATCATATGCTGTGAATGTTCACGGAGTAAAGAGCCTTCATTGTCTCTTCTGATCAAAATATTGACGGACACAAGCGCAGAACGCCTTTTAACTCCTTCACTACTACTACAAGACTCTGCAATATGTTTCAAGCCCGACCTGAAAGGACGATACTGCTCAATACTAGTCTTGTTTTCTACATTTTATTTCTTGTGTGTCGCCAGATTCATGGACTCAAACTAATAAAAATGGAAACTGCTGAACTCCTATACCTTAACCACACACAGGCCTTACTAGAAAACAAATATATTGCATACAAAATTGTTGCATTAAAAATTATCGGAGAAGCACATTTTCTATTCAAATGGTAAACTGAAAGAAGAGAAGTTGAAGAGTTGAATTGAGGTGTGAAGGTTCAACGTATGGTGTGGCCAAATGTACATTTTTTACGAGCTCCTTTGTGCTGTCAGGTTTTGTATACCCAACTGGCCCCTTTGTTCTACCAGAGTCCGGCTGGAAAGCTCATTGGTCCTGATTTCTAGGGTGAGTGCACTGCCCTCAAGACCGTCCCCTCCACACAATAAACCCAACATCATTATTCAGCCAAGGGGACAGCAGTATGGACCAAAGTGACATTTGGGTCAAGACCTTTGCCATCAAATCGGGGGTTGACCAAAGTGTGCTTCAATCAATTGATGTGCAGGGGAATTGCTAAAGGGGGGAAGGGTGGGAAAAATGAGTAACAGCAGAGAAGTGCTGTCCCCAAAATGTAAATTATGGAAAAAAAAAGGAGAAACACAGCTGTAACAAGGCCTTCTCTGGCAAATGAGATTACACAGAACTCTGCAACAGAGAAAGGAGGAATAGAATTAAAATGACAAAATATGCATTCTACCGTGTGTTCTTTACACAATCCTTTTTCCTGTGCTTTTAAGGTTTTAAATTTGCGATCTGTGAGATATAGATATATAAATTAGATAGAATATATATATCTTTAATATTTATTTTTTTTACAAACATGTTCAAAATATAATCTAAAGATAGACTGTAGCACCAATCAATAGTTTTAGAGAATGTTGGCGTTGGTATAATACAGGCATACCCCGGTTTAAGGACACTCACTTTAAGTACACTCGCGAGTAAGGACATATCGCCCAATAGGCAAATGGCAGCTCGCGCATGCGCCTGTCAGCACGTCCTGAACAGCAATACCGGCTCCCTACCTGTACCGAAGCTGTGCGCAAGCAGGAGACTATAGAGCCTGTTACACATGCGTTATTTACATCAGTTATGCACGTATATGATGATTGCAGTACAGTACATGCATTGATAAGTGGGATAAAGGTAGTGCTTCACTTTAAGTGCATTTTCGCTTAACATATATGCTCCAGTCCCATTGCATACGTTAATGCGGGGTATGCCTGTATACTGAAAGATGTTACGTTGCAAAGCTTCTATATTACAAGATCTAAAACAGAATAGTAGCCTTGATTTTTTTGGGCTGAATATATCATACAACGGTTTAAAAAATAAACCTTTTCTCTCTTATATAGATATAAGCAGGGGGCTGCGGAGGTGAACCACAATAATAAATTTCAGCTCCGCGAACCCCCTGGCTCCCGAGATACATACTGGGGAAGATGCCGCTATTAGCGTCGCGTCGAAGGGGTAAGAAAATGGCGATTTCAAATCTTCAGCATTACGCGGGGGGGGGGGGGGGGGGGGAATAGGAAGCTGCAAAGTTACCCATCGTGGCTTCCAATTGGCCAGCATCCCACAGGGATTAAAATACCGGGAAGTAACCCGCAGTATCTCGGGAACCAGGGGGTCCCTGGAGAGAACATTAATGCGTTTCACCTTCGGGGACTCCCCTGCTTCTCACCTATGCAAAAATAAAAATAAGTGGACGAGAAGTGCTTTATTTGTTGATAGAAGACAGCGATCCTCAACCTATGCCCATGGCATCAGATATGACTAAGAATGCATTACTTTGGCCACAGATAGGTTATGGTGTAATGGTGTTAAGAAGTTAATAGGTTGTGGTGCAACCCAGGGGGGGGGGGCTCAACTCCAGTCCACAAGACGACCCTAACAAGTCAGGTTTTAAGGATATCCCAGCTTCAGCACAGGCGCCGCAATCTTCGACCTGTTGGGAGGGGAGGTTTTGAGGACTGAGTCGGGCACCCCTGGCGTAATGCATGGAAGATTATTACTAATTCCTGGTAGCTGTGTTCAAACCAAACCTGGTTTCCCCTTGGGGGGCCCTCAGGACATTTAACACCATCTCTCCCAGTTATAGCTGCACTTTTTAGCGCTTCTAATAAGTAACCTCGCTAACCATAGGGAGGAAGAGAGGAAACTTGAGCGGGCGAAGTATTTATATGAGCGCACTGTGGTTTTCACAAGGGGCAATTATCACACCTCTAGAACACATGTTTAACCTCTCCACTGCCACGGGGGCCAGATATGCAGAGGCCTTGTGGGCTCCCTGCTGCAAGAAGAGGGTGTGATGCCTACAGAGATTAATAGAAGTGTTTTGCAGGAGCCTCGAGCACTATTAAATACACTCAGATGGTAGTTCACTCATTTCTCTGATTTAGTGACAAAATTCAACCCCCAAAGCACGATCAATTTAATGCTATTCTTTACTAAGAGGTCAAATACAGGATAAAGCTCTCCATTATTTTCAACCCACAGTTGTAAGTAGTAATCTTAACCCCTATGCTGCCAAAGCAATGCATTACTGGCCCCTCTGGTAGTGAAGGGGTTAAAGTGATTACCTTTAATATTGCGTATTAAAGAATATGTATGCCAGTTCACTGATCCTGTAGGATTTAGCTGGGGGGGAAAAAAAGAGAGAGAAAGAAAGAAAGGAGAAGAGAGCGAGAGAGAAAAAGAGAGAAAGAGAGAGAGAGAAATAAAGAAAGAGAAAGAGAGAGAAAGAGAGAAGGGGGGAAGGGGAGAGAAGGGGGGGAAGGGGAGAGAAGGGGGGGAAGGGGAGAGAAGGGGGGGAAGGGGAGAGAGGAGGGGAAGGGGAGAGAGGAGGGGAAGGGGGAGAGACAGGAGAGCGGAGGAGTAGGGCGGAGAGGCAACCACATGTATAGACCCAACGCATTGTTTTACAAACAATGCATTCAAACAAATTGGCAAAATAAATATATTTATCTCACCCAAGGATCCCTCTCAAGCAAATAAATACTTTTCCGGACCAAACTAAAATGTCTCTGTTAAGATATGGGGGGGTGGGGGGAGGCGGGGGGAGAGAGAGATCTTCACACTGTTCTGCCCTCTGTGTAAGAAAATGAAAGAACCATCTATCACTTGCCTTACATGGCCTGGGCCCTTTGGAGATGGGGCATAGTTTCATAGCAGAAACCACCTCACTACTAGGGTTACTACTAGTAACCACCTCACTACTAGGGTTACTACTAGTAACCACCTCACTACTAGGGTTACTACTAGTAACCACCTCACTACTAGGGTTACTACTAGTAACCACCTCACTACTAGGGGTAACCTACAATGTAGTCAATAGCTAAAGAACCTCTGGTATACACCAGACAAAATATGTCCTTGTGTGCGTGCTAAAAAAAATAAAAAAAATAAAATGAAATGTGCCATTTTTGTTATATTTAGGCCTGAAGGAGGACTTTGACAAACTTCCCTCTCAACCAAGGAACGTTTTAGATACGGACCATAGAAAACTGATCAAGACACTGGTCCGCCATGTTCTGCTTTCTGGGACCTATAAAAACTATATTCATCAAGTAATGGCTAATTAGATCAGGCTGGCACAGACCCACAAAAGGGTGCTAAGCTTTAGCACGCATTTATTCCCATCCCTATGAATAGGGAGAGGAAGTGGCTCAGTGAGTAAAGACACTGACTGACCCTGAGTTTGAAGCAAGGGAGCCTGGTTCAATTCCAGGTGTTGGCTCCTTGTGACCTTGGGCAAGTCACTTTATCTCCCTGTGTCTCAGGCACCAAAACATAGATTGTAAGCTCCACGGGGCAGGGACCTGTGCCTGCAAAATGTCTCTGTAAAGCGCTACGTAAAACCAGCAGCGCTATACAAGAACATGCTATTATAGGAGCTGGTGTGTATTCTCTCCCCCCTCCCCCCCCCCCCTCTACTATTAGGAATCATCTACCCACAGAGATCACATCTAAACAGGAACCCAACAAAATCAGAAATATCACTGATCTACAGAAGAGCTCAGCTATCTATGCATCATAAGCCAGGGTTCCCCAAACTATGTAACTATAGCACAAGGCCCTTAGAAGCATAACTGTAACAAAGTGACAACTGTGACAAAGGGAAACTGGTTGGTCTTGAGTCCATTAAGTTAGATGTAACAACATTACTGCTTGAAAACGAGAGGTAACTCAATGTATTACTTCCTGGTAAAACATTTTATAAATAAAATAAACTTGCATAACCTTATTTGAGTGCAAAGCACAGTTACTTGTACATATTGGTTACTATATAAACACTGGGTAATCTGCTTAAAAATAAGCCTGCCATGATGCTAATCTCCTGCCAGAAGAAATGACAGACCGCATGTCTATGGGGAGAGAATCTTAGCATAACCTACACTATAGTCTCAAAGCTGCACAAGTGCATACAGTAATCCTCAAATACATGGGCGGTCACTTGGTGTTGTAGTAGCAGATTCCACAGCCTCATTACTCTGTGGGTGAAAAAGGTCATCGATAAGACATCCACTGACCAAAACAGCTTTGTGTCCCCTTGTTTGCATGTTTCAGTTTGCTTTGATGTCTACGTATGGTTCTCCATATTCTACATTTATAAGAGTTTACCATTTTCTTATGGAAATCCCTTCTCTTGCGCCATCACAACAATATTAAAAGCTCTTAATACTTTGTTACCCCCATCTCTTTGAAGTCTCTACAATCTTTATCCTTATAGCGTTTACTGTAGCGAAGTGTTCATCCTGCCTAACTAACCAATTAAGGCTTCCTGCATCGCTTATTGACAAGTATTGTGAGTCAGTCTGTACTAGGGTTCTGGATGCCACAGTGGTATATAAAACAACTACTTTTTAACTTCGTGGCACAGATGCTGAAATATATATTTGAGTGCCCCTAATGGGCCTGCGTGTCTCTCTGACACACCGAGATGCGTCACTGCTTTCTACTGCAGAAGTATTCTCTACTGATGAGTTGTATAAAGTTACAGAATGCCAGAGACACGTGCTCACAGTTTTCGATTTCCAGGAATGTATAACGATGGCGTACAATACATCAGCAGCTGTCAAAGAATGTGTAATGAACCAACCTTTCTCCGGGTATGTGGAGGAGCAATTGATCTGCATCCTACATTATACTTGCAGCCCTTTAAAACCATTTTGGCCATTGCTATTTAAAATACATTATTCTAAAATCACATAGGGAAGGAACCAATTAAAGAGAATGATCAGTACCGTGTTGATGTACACATGATATATAGCAAGAAACCATGTTTCATGTAATATTTATAATATGTAATTTGTAATGTCCTAACATCAAAAATGGGTATTTCCAACTTCAGTATAATTTTAGGACACAAAGACTGAGTGGATTTTCTATTCTTATGGTGAAAAATAAAATGAAAAAAAAAAAAAACCCACAGAATTTCTGTTTTTCAGGAGAATCTGGTTTTAAATGGCGATGGATCGCAGAAGATATATAGAGATATACCCACTAAAATGCAGCAGCCATTCAAGGCAAATGTCCATCAACAAGCAAAAGTGGTCAGCACTCTTTAGAGAATACAACCTTAATGCGAAATTCAAACAGGGACGTTCATTTGCTGGCTTATAACCAGGCACATTCACAATGGCTCCATTATCAAAGAGCTCTTATCAAACGGTTGTCCCAATCTAACACCAGATGTCACTTCTCGTCAGCCTGAATGAACACCCTGCTAGGATTATTCCTCATCGACCCATTGCATATAAAAGACAGAGCTGCTGATTTTGTTGTAAAATGTAATTACCATTACATAACTTGGGAAAATGAGCATGGAATGCAGATCCTGCAAGATTAATCTTTGAAAGAAGCAGTTCAACCCATCCTCCCCCCCCCCCCCCCCATTTTTCTTTTTTACATGGATGGGAAGCAGGGAGAACCCCGGCGCTGAACCAAATTCATCTCTTCTCCTAGTGCCAGTACTTCCTTGTGTTTAAATACCATGTGTGACATGGGCCAATAAGAAGCAGCAAATGGAGGACAATTAGCTGGAGTCAGGTGGGAGCTTCCTCCATTTTGTTTCCCCCGGTGGTGCTACCTTTACAGGTGTTTATTTCAGGACCCCTTCCCCATTTCATTTTTCAGGTCCCCTTCCCTACAAAAAAGTTAATAAATAAAAAGTGAGAAAAGAAAATAGATCAACCATTTTTTCCTCTTTCAAGTCATGCACTTTCGTCTTCTAGTCCAATCATCAAACTGGAAGAGAGACAGAGACGGAGCGCAGGGGGGGGGGGGGGGGAGAAGAGTGCCCACGGGGATGGGAGAGAGCAGGTGGGGTGGGAGAGAGCAGGCGGGAGATATACTGTAGTAGACACAAGTGTACTAATAGACACTATTATTTAAAGGTTGGCGATGCAAAGGTTACATTCTTTTTTCAAGAGTTTAATACTAATATTCCAGAATACTAATTTACAGGCACAATATATTTTGCGAACTGGAGCTAATGCCTTTGAAATGAGATCAGATGAATGTAACCACTTGTATTCTGTTGTCTCTCTACGCAGACAGACAGTTTGTTCCAGAAATTAAACCGATCCCAGAGAGCGAAAGATTTATTGGTGAAACATAATTGAATACAATGTGGCACTTTTTTTCCCGTCACCATGAGCTATTCTAGCAGAGATTAGCTAAAATAAAAGCTGTAGTGAGATAAAAGCCATAATAGCAATTGAGCTTTTGTTTTATTAAAGAATAAACCATTGCTGTTCAATTACATTTCATTTATTTAGTTTAAGCTTAGTTTTATTTTTTTTTAGTTTAGCAGTCAGTCCTGGAGAAAAGTAGATTCGATACAGGTTGTGGTTCCTTTTAGTGGACCAACAGAGTTCTTCGTAGATTAAATGATAGCGTAGAGATTTTTCAAAAGATCATAGGTTTCTTCTTCATACCCTGAGGTCATCAATGAAAAACGCCAATGTTGTTTTGCTAAAAGGTATCACAACGTACACCAAATGCTATTATTTTTAACACAAAATCTAAAAACAGGGCATTACAGAAGCACAACCAATAATCGGCTTGCAAAATGTTGGTAGACATTTTCTCCTATCTCATGATGAACAAAGATTTCAAAATCTCAGATTAATAACAGTCTGGAGACTATGATGTAATATGTTAATAAAGTAAAATAAAACATAACATTGTCCTATTGTGTACGTTAGCTACATTGTTTTTAAATTAACAAACTATGTAACCCCAGATTATATGGCCTATCACCGAGGTGGGAGACTGTCATATGGGTTACCATTTAATTCTTATAGTGTGTGGTACATGTTGTGCGAGACTGTAGTAACTAGACAACACAGTGATAATGAATTATAACATGCTTTATATACTCATAGCTATAATTTGTGGTGTTGCATATCTCATACGAATCAGTACGGTGACAATCTCAGAATCACTCCATGCACATACATACTTAAACTATACCAACAGTGCGAACGCTGCGCAAACAAATAATAACTTTTATCTCTGTCCAGCCTCCCAATCATGGGGGTACTGGCCTGTAGATCCTGGTGTGCTAGCACAATCATTGGAGCTCAAACGGTGTGTGTGTTGCAGGCCTGGTGCTTCACAAAGATCAAACTGTGATGGCGATATAACTGCAGTTTATATCCTTTGTGGGTTAGCTCACCCACTCCAACCTGGTGTAATTCCTGCACAGCTGGGCTCCCTAATCGCTCTCTGAAGTAGCCTCTATCTGCCTGCTTCCCTCTGTACTGTCAGGTCCTGGTCTCTGCTGGGCCCTGCTGCATACACTGGTCTAGTGGGGCAACTCTCTCTCTCTCTGCAGTTCCCGCTCTCTTAGGGGTCCTGCATGGACTCTGTGCAGGATGGGCCTGCACACCCTCACTCCCCTTCCAACTGTCATTCCACTGACTAAGCACAGTCACATGGTCCAGTGGAAAGTAATTCTTAAAAGGACCATGTCCTGTGCTGATACACAGGGGGTTATATCCTCCCCCTGCTGAAATGTTTGTCCCCATCAACCAGGACAAACCAACTAAATGTATTTAATCAAAAAATTAACTCCTCTCTAGGTACATAACATCATAGGTACAGTAGAGCCGACACGCAGTTTGGACAGATAGAACATTCTGGGGTAACAAGAATGCTACATTCCACAACATCTCCTGTTTCCAAAGACATGGGTACTACTCATCGAACAGTACTAACCATAGGGACCTCAGTCGAAACTCCCGGTAAGTCATAGATCATTCTCATGGGGGGGTCTAGTCTCTCTCAAGACGTGAGGCTAATGCCAGAGGTATGACGTTTACTTCCCTTTCCACCTTAGGGGACTCATATGGTACCGGTGACTCAGATATTGTGGGCCCTGCACTAGGGGAAGACTCAGTCATCTATCACGGATTCATCAGGACCTATGGTGGTAAATTCCTCTGCTCTGGGATCCAGTTCAAGAATAACAGTTTTTTCTAAATCCTGAGACCCTACTGATTGTATTTGGGGACCCGGATATGGGGCAGGCAGTTCTTCCCTGTTCAAAATATTTGCCAAGTGCCCTAACATTCCTTCCACGGGGTACTCTTCCTCTTGTTCAAACTTCTCCTCACTGTATTGACTACCCTGGCTAACTGGTACCAGAACCCTGTCCTCTGTTCAATCGATCACTTCTCCTGGGCCTATGGGGTTCTCTTGGAATGTTCTCTCTCTCACGGCAGCGAACTAACTGACCTATTGGTAGGAAGTGGTTTCTATGTAGATTCTTTGTGGGCCCATTTCCCTTTTCAGGCCTCACTCGATAGACGGGGAGTCCAAACTTCTCTACTACCACATAAGGCTCGGTTTTCCAGCGATTTGCTATTTTGTGTTTTCCTGGTATCCCCAGATTCCGGATAAGGACTCTGTCCTGCAGTTGTAGCGCTTGCCCGTGTACTCTTATCGTAATGGCTTTTGTTTCCATGATTGTGTCAGCTGCAGTAGTGGCCAGCTTGTACGCTTCTTGCAACTAGTGTTTCTGTACATATTGCATGTACGTGGTTGGGGATGTGCCATCTGCAGACACTTCAAAACACAGGTCAATGGGCAACCGGGCTTCCCGTCCAAACATTAGTAATAGGATGAATACCCAGTGGATAAATTCTTGGTGCAGATATAAGCATGGACTAAGTGGCGTACATGCTGACTCCATCTTTCCTTTCCTTGATTATTTAGGGTACCCATCATATTTTAATAGGGTGCTATTGAATCACTTTGGTTGCGGATCTCCTTGTGGGTGGTAAGGCGTGGTTCTGGATTATTTTTTTTATCCCACAGATGCGCAGTAATTCCTTGATAAGTCGGCTTTCGAAGTCCCGTCCTTGGTCAGAGTGTATCCTGGTTGGCAATCCATAATGGACGAAATACTTGTCCCATAACACTTTGGACACTGGTCGCGCCACTGGTCTGGAGGGTCAACTCTCTCTCTCTCTGCAGTTCCGTCTCTCCAAGGCTAAGTAAGGCCCCACTACACGTGCCGGCACTGTGTCCAGGCGGCGCGTGTTGGACACTTCACCACTATCTGTGGTCTTTAGGGAGCTGGTTTTAGAAGCGGGGTGTGTGGTTTAAACGGGTGGGCGGGATTTTGATGCGGCTTTCACATTGCATTTTCTAATGTGCAACAGACCAACCTTTATGCAGCTTAATTTAAGCATAAATGCAACCCAGGAGCATCCTGTTATCAACAGAGAGCAGGGGGACTTCTGTAGGCTGCTGGATCTTTGTCATTTTGCCCTGGGGTATCGTGAGATGGCAAAAAAAAAACCTTGATGAAGGAACCACCCCCCCCCCCCCGCTATCTCCCCTCCTCATTGGCTCCCTGCCACACCACGTGGTGCGTCGCCGCTCGGGATTACAATCCTATTGTAACCCCTGCTGGCTGACGCGTCAGTGAGCCTTGCAGCGAGGAGGGACTGGGGCTGACTCGGGAGGACATCAGGAGCTGGCGAGTGGTGCGCACGGGGCCGCGCGTGCCGTCGGAAGCAGCGGGACCCAGGCCTTAAGGGTCCTGCATGGACACTGTGCAGGATGGGCCTGCACACCCTCACCTCCCTTTCCAACTGTCACCAACTGTCATTCCACTGGTTAAGCACAATCACATGGTCCAGTGGAATGTAATTCTTAAAGGGGCCATGTCCTGTAATGATATCATGTACATTACCAATTAAAAAGCAGCAGTCTCGCCTTAAATGTATTTGTTTTCTAAAATATTTGTTTGAAAACAGTGGAATTATGTTGTTTTCCGAACCATGCTGTATATGGGTTATGGGGAAATTGCAGGTGCCACTCACAAACTTTCATCTACTACCTTGTGTTAAAGCAGCAATACTACTTTCACCCTTTCTCCCCTCTTATTATTATACAGTATGTAAAGCATGTGATATATAATTCTAGATCCTTACCCAAGCTGGCTATTGTTTGGTGCTCCTGTTATAAATCTGTCAAAATCCTGTTTGTGTGCCTAACAATATGGCCGCCTTTTAACTTTGTGCTGCAGTCTCAAATGCTGCAATTGGTAAGTAACATTATATTACTAAGTAACACATTACTGTTACAGCTTTCAGAGTAATAGACTGTCTGCTAGTTGGAACGCAGCAACATATCCGTTTGTGATACTTTGTTGCCAAAGGGCAGAGCTCAAAGGGGTTTGTGCGCCTGTTTCAAAAGAGAAAGTGGATATGGCTTTCTAAATGGTCGCTGTAGCAACCAAAGGATAATCAGTACATTGAAAAAAAACATTCAAAAGAGCATTAGGAGTTAAAAAAAAATGCAAACAGTTTAATCTAATACAGGGGTGTCCGCGCGTGATTTTCCTGGGGTGGGCGCGGGCAGTTGCAGAGGCCCCGCGCTCTTACCCAAGGCATTTAAATAAAATGCCGGGGGATCGTGTGAGGCCTCTGCAACGCACTTACCGGGGTCACGACGTGACATCACATGACCCCGTGGCGGCATTTGGCGCTGGAAAATTAGGTGGGGGGGAGGGGGGGAAGCGCAGCTCCAATAGTTTGCACACCCCTGATCTAATGCAACAGAACCGATTTATTTATAAAAATTTAAATTAAAAAAAAACAGGATTCTTCACATTTTGTGGCTTCTACATATCACTGGTTATGTGGTTTTCTTACCAGGTGTCCTAATGTTTCCTTAACGCTACACTTGGCAGTAAGTTATCTCCCAGTAACGTGTGCACAGTAATCTGTCAAGTTAATTCTCACCCATGGAACCTCCCTATAGCATCACTGCTGCTTGCCGATTTTTAGCTGTATTTTGGTCAAGTAACAAGCAAAATAATCAACGTCCCTCTCCTGCAGCAAATGCTTTCTGCTGTCCACTCTCCCCCTCTTTTCATGTGTTAATAGTGGCATTTTCTTCCCCTTTGACTTTCCAAGACCTTGGACGGGGCCTCTCACATCTTAATGGTTCTTTACATTCACAGGGAACAATTGAAATAGGCCTAAAGGTCTGGCATGCAGTGTGATTAATGGACAACACTGATTTAATTTTCTGCAGGGGAGTTTTGTTTAAAGACCTTTTCCAAAGATGTCTCTGCTTTTGCTATTAACGTTTGTTGTTTTTTTTCCTCCCAAAGTTTATTTTTATGAAGCAACTCACATATGATGTGTGTGTGTGTGTGTGTGTGTGTGTGTGTGTGTGTGTGTGTGTGTGTGTGTGTGTGTGTGTGTGTGTGTGTGTGTGTGTGTGTAAATATTTTATCTCCCTCTGCCTCAGGCAACAAACGGTAGATTGTAAGTTATAGGAGGCAGGAATTTGTGCTATACGATTGCACAAAAGGTCACTGCTGCATAATGTCATGTAGGAACATAAGAACAAATGCTTATTATTGAATTGATGATATATTTTTAAAATGCATAGTTGTAAACTTGACCTAGCAGCACAGTCAAGAACCTAAATACCAATACATTGAGAGTCCTGCTTCTTTCTAACGCAAATAATTAAGAATAAAAAAAACTTTGCAAGAAGCACCCACTAAGAAGGAACTTAACCCTTGTCCAGGGTGGCGCCGAGTGGGCGGGAGTGCTCACGCTGGCTGCAATGAAACACATTGCGGCAATGTGTGTGGCGGCGCTTACCTGCTTGCCAAAATATGAACCTGCCGCTCCGCGTCACGTGAGCGCTTCGCCCAACGACGTCTTGGCCACACCCCCGACACCCCTCCCCTCCCCACCACGCATACCTAGCCAGGGAACGAATAGCCCGGCCGAGCAGGGTGCAGCGCTCGAGTGCCAGCTCCCTGCCTGGCCGCAGCCTTAGTCACATTCTGCATTATGGCATAGAATAAAGTGTGTGTGTATGGTGGGTGTGTGTGTATGTATGTGGGTGTGTATGTATGTATGTGGGTGTGTATGTATGTATGTATGTGGGTGTGTATGTATGTATGTGGGTGTGTATGTATGTATGTATGTATGTATGTGGGTGTGTGGGGTGTATGTATGTGGGTGTGTGGGGTGTATGTATGTGGGTGTGTGGGGTGTATGTATGTGGGTGTGTATGTATGTATGTATGTATGTATGTGGGTGTGTATGTATGTATGTGGGTGTGTATGTATGTATGTGGGTGTGTATGTATGTATGTGGGTGTGTATGTATGTATGTGGGTGTGTATGTTTGTATTGGGGTGTGTATAGATGTATGGGGGTGTGTATGTATGTATGGGGGTGTGTATGTATGTATGGGGGTGTGTATGGTGTGGGGTGTGTATGGTGTGGGGTGTGTATGGTGTGGGGTGTGTATGGTGTGGGGTGTGTATGGTGTGGGGTGTGTACAAATAAGGGAGGGTAGCTTGTTGGTCCTTTCTTCCATGTAGTAACAAAGGAAGGAGAGGGAGTATTTTATTTCAATTTGATACGTGCACTGGCCCCTTAGTGGGTTCATTGTAGGCCAGAGTGCCTGTTACTATAATACACACACGCACATGTGTACACAGTTGCAACAACAACAAAAAATGATGTTATCTTTAGCTGAGGAGTTGAAATGGCAATCAGTATATTCTATTATAGAACGGTGTCAACAGCCTGGCATGCGCTTTTGTAAACAAAGCAAGGTAATGAAGAGAAGAAAATCTATTACCATTATTTTCTATGGAAATATTTCGGCACCGTTCATAAAATACAGTTTAAAATAGAAAGAATAAAAACCAACTATAAAATATTTAATTAGGATTTAGTCTTCTGTGACTGACTGAATTGTTCTGTAATGTGGATGGGGTAGATGTAGGGGGTCATTATAGCCAATGAATAAAAAACAGATCCATAGTGACAGAAATAAGGAAAGGCATTTACGTTGAGTATGTGTATTTGTCTTTAAGGTACTGTAGGTCTTACTCGGTAATAATGGGTGTGTTGCAGAAGAGCCTGTTTTGTACCGATCCAGAGGGATTCCATACGTAGGCTATCCAGGTGGAGATAAGCAGGCATGCAAGACCACCTGGCCCCCTTCAAATCTGGCTTTGCCTCTTAGGATTGTTGCTGCATGTGCGGGCGACCGGCGTTGCGCGCGCGCGTTTAGTTTGTAGGCTGCAAGCGGCGACGCGCGGTTAGGGGGCGCGATTCTGACGCCACAGCATTAGGCCGCGCTGTGATTGGCTCGCGCCGTGGAAGAAGCGCGAAATACAATTTTATTTTCCCTGGTCTGCCACGTCTCCGCTCATGGCCGTGCGCGTGCGTCCCAAGTATATAAACGTCTGGCTTACAAGGCCAATTGTAGTTGACGTGCACGGTAGCGCGCGCGCACTTTATTACACGCATTGCTCATTACAGCATGAATATATAGATTCACTTCAGATAACTATTGGCACAGAAAACGTACACTCATCCTGCGTGGGGCGATATCTTCAATTGACCAACATGAGTTCCCCATAAAGAAAGGGGGGAAAAAAACCCACAGCATAGAAGTCATCAAGAGCAGAAGCAGATCGTCAGTGCCAAATGTTTTTATACACTTGGGAAACCAATGTCTCCATATCTACAGAAGAAGCACAACGTGTTTGCTTGAGGATGCAGGGTAGTCAAGTGAGGTTAGAAAGAGCTGAACAAAAAAAAGTCACGTTTTCATGTTAATTTTTTTTTTTAATTAATATGGACAATCTTTACTGATAAAGCTCACATCCCCACATCTTAAAGCAGCAAGCCATGTTCCATTTATTTTATTTTTATTACAGGATTGAAGCAGGGGGTCTGAAGCAGGGGGTCACCAGAGAATAACTGGTAAAGCAGCAATACTACATTTGCCTCTTACTTTTCTATGTAAAGCATGTGACAGTGTATACAGTAGGGCCCCGCTTTTGGGCGGCCCGCTCATACAGTGGTACCGGGAAGGGGGCCCCCATGTCTGCACATGTGCAGAACAGGGGCTGCCCGGCTTGTGCATGCATAGAACCGGGGGTGCAGAGGTCGCGCATGCACAGAACGGAGGTTGCGCATGCACAGATGCCGAAAATAGCCGGTTCCACTTTCCGGTGAATTTCGCTTTGCGGCGGGACCATAGAACGGAACCCGCCGCATTACTGGGGCCCGCCTGTAATTCTACATTCTTACCTAAAACTGGCTATTGTTTGGTGTTCCTGTTCCAAATCTATAAAAATCCTGATTATGTGCATGACATAATGGCCACCTTTCGGTTTCAAATCAAGCCTTCAGTCAGTGTAACTCAGCAGCTACAATGTATCCTTCTATTTCTAAGGGGTAACATTATCTACGGTACAGTTTACAGCGCCATTAGATCCAACAACGCCAAGGTGACACGCAGCACAAAGCAAAAAGAACAAATGGAAAGACTCAAATCTATCTTCAGCACAGACACTGGAAAGCACATGCAGCCTCGGATAATAATAAGTGTGTGTAAAAACGTGACTGGAGAGCTTTACGATCACCAGCAGGCGGACAGTGCAGCAATTCATTACATGAAACATCACTCGTAAAATTGATATGGAGGCGCAATTTAGAGAAAATAACCAAAATGGATTAATGTGCTCAAATCTATTAAAACCAAGTTAATAGATTAAATGCCGATGTGGTATGTTGAAGCAAAAGGCAGTCGAGACAATGAGGGTTTAATATTCCAAACGCTAAGTGATTGGAAGATGCTCCATACTTTGTTACAGGAATCGTGCCCTTGCGTTAAATTCAAGTGAGCGAAGAGCAGGGGTGGCCAACTCCAGACCTCAAGAGCTACCAACAGGTCAGGTTTTCAGGGTTCCCCTGCTTCAGCACAGGAGGATCCATCAGTCCCAGCTTCAGCACAGATGGCTCAAGCAGTGGCCGATGGAGGGGTTGGGTCTTCCAGCATTTTAGAAGCCGCTAAACTGGATTACTGCTTGCGCAAGCAAATTATTGGAAAGCCTGATGGAAAAGATCCATGCCGTTAAACCTTAATTAATCCCATCTATTATCAGTGTATTCGTTAAAGTAAAAAAACAACAACCACCGCGTTATATTTTACGTACTGGAGAGACTACAATTGAAGGTGAACAATGAACATCAAGTCAAAAGATAGGAGCATAAGAGGGGGAGGAAAAAGAAAAAAAACCAGACTAGACAATATATTAGGGCTTTATTTTGATTAATAAAGGGTACCTGAACGCGCAGTATAATTTGCTGTTATATTTGATTGATAGTCTTTTTTTTTTTTTTTTTAACTCGCACACCGATTCTAAAGTAAAATATAGGGTTTAATGCAGCAAAATGTGAAATCGTGTGTGATTTTTTAAAATAAAATTAGTTGTGTAGTATTAGATAGTGACTATTCTTATTTTTTTTTCATTCAACTCTTAATGCCATTTTTAATTAGTTTTAAAGCATCCTTTGATTTCTATAGCAGGTTTTAACCCACCTCCCAAGCAGTGTAAGATCTTTGCAACACTTTCCTATTTGGGATAATTTGTTGCACAAATCGTCCTGGCAGTTTGAGCCATAAACTGTCACAAAAAATAATGTTACCACAGTAATATAAGTATACATTGTAGCTGCTGAGTTACACTGACTGCACCAGCCATTGACGCCGTGTCAAAATTAATGCATTGCCGCCGTCGCGTGCGCTTATAGTAAGTGTGTTTGCGACGGCTGGGACGCGATCGCTGGAAGTCATCTCAATTTGATTTTTCCAGCGACCGTCGCCGGCACTATAAGCATAAACTAAGGCAGCGGTGCGCAAACTGGGGGGCGCGAGACTGCCGGCGGGGGGGGCGCGGGGTTTACAGAGGCCCCGCGCGCTTCCCGAAGGTACTTAAATTAAGTGCCAGGGGAGCTGCAGGGCCTCTGTAAACCTTTACTTACCTAGGCTCCGGCGGCTTCTTTCCTGCGTCGCCATGGCAACGCAGCGTCAAAATGACGCCGCGAGGTCATGTGACGTCACGTTGCTATGACAACATGACGTCATGACGCCGGAGCGCAGGTAAGTGGGGGTTAGTGGGGGGCGCAGGAAAAAAAGTTTGCGCCCCCCTGGCCTAAGGCACACAATGGGAATTTTGACATGTTTATAACAGGGGCACCAAACAATTGTCGGTTTAGGTAAAAATGTAGAATTATACATTGTCACATGCTCTACATATACAAATAAGATTTTTTTTTTTTATTATTGTAAAGTAGTATTGCTGCTTTAATGGTTTGTGCGTTTGTTAGTCCTCTCAAGATTTCGATGTGCAGCAACTCAGGGGGAAAAAAAAAATGTATAATTCATCATCGCATTTTTCACGCCAAAAAATAAATAAATAATAAAATATAAGTAGAAGCAAATATTTTCCTTACAGCTTCACGATAATCTGTTTTCCATTTTCTGAAACGTAACCTCCCCGGGGGCTCTTAAAGCCATGATTTCCTCTGCAAAGGGTTATGCTATCTATGGTAGGAATCTGGTGCATCAAACTGGAAGTGGGTTTTCCTCAACACACAATTTCACTCCTGCTTGAAAGATCAAAAGGTCACCGGGAACTGATGAAAAGAGCACTTTTAAATGCTCCAATCTACATCCGGGGCTTGTGGGTATTTTTACTATGCAGAAAGAAACAGGCCCCCCCCCCCCCCCCAATGTACATCCTCTGTGCTTTATCCGTGAGTAACCTTCTGTACACACCGGGGATTCCACATTGTTACATATGCCCTAAAGTTATCCTATCTGGAAGCCCAATTTGCCTTTATGTCTGACGTCCGTGTCCTACTTTTAAACCTCATATAATATTGAAATAAACAAAAGTGGAGATGGCCGCCCCTGCTCCACAGCAAAGGTACAAGCTCGGTCTCCAAGGTGTTGGTTGGTAATCGTGAAGCAGGATATCCCGGCAGTGACCGGTCTCGGGATCAGCACCCGCTGCACCCTTTTCTGCATTCGCTACCCTGGGGCCCCAACAGCAGCAGGTCAAGCAGTGGGGCCCCTGTGAATAAGGGGGGGCTCAGAGCACGTGCCTCCCACTTTTTCTCCTGGGACCCACAATACTTAACGCCATTTAAGACACCTCCAGGGAAAAATATCTCAAAAACCAGAGGGTCCCTGGACGGATGTCAGCGCGGCTCAGTGCCAGGGAGCATCTGGTTCCCATCCTGGTTCAAATGAATAAAAATGTGGGGGGCTTGGGGACCTGCTGCATTAAAGTTACAAGCTATCAAATCTATGTTTTATTTTAATGCATTACACATTTATGCGAGTCCTATTTATACTGTAGGATGCCCTATTGTTCAAAATCTCTATTAATGTTCCAGAGTGTAATTAAGCAGCTAAACATGTTGCACGTATCAGTTTTAAACAGGTTTTTATTTATTTCTTATTACAGGATTGAAGCGAGGGGTCTCCGGAGCAGCACTGTGTTAATTTAAGCCCCAGGGACGCACTGCTTCCTGCGACACTTACCCATGTAGGAGTGTCGGCATCTGTAGCCAGGGAACGTGTGTGCCTAACGAAATGGCCGATTACATGACCCACGAGCCAATAGGAAGCCGTGACATCATCCCTTGTGTCTTCCTACTGGCCCGCGTGACTGGGACATTTAAATTCCACAGAGATAGCGACACCCCTCTGTGGAAGCAGAGGGTCCCCCGGAGTTGAAATGAAACACAGTTCAAGCTCCAGAGACCCCCTGCTTCAATCCTGCAATGACAATGAAAAATAGAATCATGCATGTTTCGCTGCTTTCATTCATTAGTATGGTCATACTACAGCCTGCATAGTACAAAATAATCATTCCTAATAAAGTGTATATCCTGCCAGGCGCCTTGTGAAAGTTCACATCATTCAGAATGAATGAAATTTCAGAAATACAGAATAAATAGCTCTGTATTCTTAATGAACTGCAGTGGATAAGGACAGTTCACTGTGCCTGCAGAACTATTGGAAGGCAACTTCTTGCTCACTTTCCCCTCCCAGTGATGGGGAAGGGGGCAGGGGGGAAGGCTCTTGGTAAGGCAGATGGGGGCAGGGAGAAGAGCAGAAGTTGATCTGCAAAGAGCAATGCAGATTTAATTAACAGTTAACTAAGAAGTTAACACTTAAACCTTCCAGTGCCTCAGGGGGTTTGCAATGCATCTTCCAGTCTCTGGCAGGGAAGAGGTAAAACGGTTAATGGTTTCAACCACTAGCAAAATGCATTACGAGAATAAAACTGTTTTTCTGCTGCATGCAGGTCAGTTGACTAATAAGCTGTCCATATACTGTCCAATTATTTTACAATAGACACGCCTGTAAAATAATGATATATATAGAGCCAGAACAAATAAGGGCACGGATTATATCTGTGCATGAAATGAAAAATAGAAGAAAAAAAAAAAAAACAGGTTTAGTGCAATATGATTACAAAATTCAAAGAATGGTCAAAAATCAATCTCGGATACATTCAAAGTGTAGATGGTAATTGTGCGAAGGGTGAAGATGTGTGTACGTGTGACACGCACACATCATTTTGCCTCATTAGAAGTGCAACAATAACATCTACAATGAGCTTCAACCATTTACTTTCACATTGAAACCTCCATCTGTTTAACTTTTTGACACTGTATCACAAGAATTGAACGTACTGTTCATAACACACATGATTTGTATTTCAGGGATTTGGTAAATAGGACAGGATGCCTTTGTAGAAAACTAGAAGAAAAAAAAACTCTCATTGTAGAAAAAAAAAAAAAAACCTGGGGGTCTAACTTTTCTAAAGCAGAGAACTATTGCCATTAGCTAGGGGTCAACTAGTTTTAGCTTTAGAATTCCAGCTGGCCACCTATAAATCAGGCTCCTGGGATAAAGCAGTGTCTTCCCATGGTAGGTCTTTGTGTTTTCTGTAATTATACAGACCCTTTTACATTATAAGATCCCTTTTGTACATTATGGTCCCTGAAAATATAAAATGACATCAAATTCCTCACCAAGAGGTAGTATAGTTAAAGAGTGTGTGCGTGTGCGTGTGCGTGTGCGTGTTAGAAAGTGGCACAAATCTAACAAAAAATACATTGGTTTTAAGAAAACTTAGAATACAGGGTACACACAGTAACATGAAACTTAATATGTAACTTAAAGAAATAACCCAATGATATTAAATACTAAAGAGCTGTGAAAGATAATCTACTATTCATTATCATAATGAGTTGTGTATTTTGTATTGTACTAGCCGTCTCCGACAGTAAAGAAGTTTAAAAACACCCTCCGTGTCCTGTACAAATGAAACCTCAACATAAATATCTATGATTGCTTAACGGACAGAAACCCTCATTAATAAAAGTCAATGAATAATGATTTTTTTTTAACTGCGCTGCTGCGGAGTATGTTCGCGCTTTACAAATAAACGGTAAAAGTATTTGCCTTTTCCTATTTTAACCCTGTTAGTGCAGGCCTGGCAGGGAAAGTTCTACCACATCTAGCTAGAAAAAAAAAATGTGCTCCTAAAATATTCAACGCCCTGTTTGTTTTTTCCCAGTTTAGTTCTAGATTTCAGCCATATTTTTCTATCCCAAACATCTTTAAAAAGTATCTCTGTACTCCTAGATTGTTAGAGAGAAGATACATGGTACATTTGTGTAAAAATTATTACGAAAAGCAACCACACCCCCATGTAAAAATTCATTTTCATCTTTAAAAGCATCATGACATAGAATCCGGAGTTTAACCAGTTCACTGCTTGGAAGTTGGCCCAATAAAGTAGAGTATACCAGCAGTGGAAGGGTTACGCTAATCTTGATCACTTCCAGAAAAACTACTCCTTTGTGCTGCCTCTCCGTCACCTTTCACCTACTGGCCTCTTCAATCCCAGGAGACACCATCCTTCTTCCAGGGAAAAAAAAAATGTCATTAAACTATGTGCAGTGTATTTGTTCCTGGCCTGAAGGAACACAGGATCCCCGTAATAGAGCCATGGCATTGCAAAGTCATGCCTGGGTTAACAGGGTTAATACTTCTGCTGAATGTCCACTGCCGAGAGAGGATTAAAGGACCTACTCATTATGCTGCAAAGTCTTGCCCACGTTGGAGAAGAAATCAGCTCCATTCAAATAACTGGGACTACCAGCTTCTCCAACACGGAGAGGACTTCCTCAGAGGGGACTGCAGGGGGTAATCATGTGTAGTTCCAATGCGGTAATTCAGGACGATTTCAGCCCCAAATCTCCAAAACCTTATGGTTTGCACTTGTTTTCCCTTATTTTTCAAGTTATATCATTCTTCATATGTCACTCATATTATTTGGTTTCCCCCCATTGTACTGCGCCGCGGAATATGTTGGTGCATTATAAAAAAAAAAAAAACGCTAACAATAATATAGAATAGGCCCATTGATTAGTGTAAATCATCCGACGTCAGGTGATCAACAGGTGAAAAATGCAAAGTGCTATGGCTATCAACACAAAGATATAGACCGGAATGGGACATTTGGGCGCGGCTGTCTTGCCGCAACCAAGTCTCCACCGCCAGCCGCAGAGGGCCCTCCACCACAGCCGCTCTGACAAGGTAAATTCATTTCAAGGTTAATTTAGCGGGTACGGGGTTACAAATAGGGATTTTAGGGTAAGGGGGTTAGGTTTTTACCCTAAGGAGTAAGCTTGGGGACTTCCCTTGGTGGAGACGTGGCTGGCGGTTAGAGGTTCATGCGGTGAGGCGAGTAGCGTTCAAAATGCCAGCGGAGATTTGGCGCGCCAAAACCGCCATGGCCCAACGTCCTAGACCGGTTATATATAGCTCGACTTAACTACTGCTTTAACTTTGGTCCAGATACAAGATATCGTTCATTTTGCATTTCCTCTCGTGGCATTGGGTACACAACGCCTAGATAGGAGTTTAACGACTGGATCCATCACGTGGCAATACAAAATCCACGCGGGGAAAAAAAAATAGATTTTTATTACAATATCGTTTAGAACTAGTCTTTGTCAAGGAAGAAAGCCCAAATAAGAGGTCCTTGCTTCGTGTCAAAAGGGAAGTTTTTTCTCGTAATCCTACTCGAGTGCTACTTCAAATACAATGTATTTTTTAATAGGCGCATTCCAGCGTTTCTCTCCCTTTTCACCATTACTGCAGCTTTCTCCCTTTTCTTCTACTTCTTCTTGTCTCACTCACGTTGCCCCCCTCCTCCCTGATTGTACCCCACAACCTTTGTACCCAGAGTACCACCTGACACGGCGGGGCTTGCATAAATTCTGGAACAATAAAAGCTTTCTTGATCCTAATGAAAATGGCCACATAATTCATTTTCCTCTAAAGCATTTTAATGAAACCCGGACAACCCATCTTCAAAGTGCTGGCCACAAAGGAACCCATTAAAACTCAGACACATTCAAATTCAAATAGTAGAATGAAAAACACAACTTCCGAAGTCCTTAATACTGGCTTCTGGCATGTCAAATGGAGACTTCACATCACACCTCCAACTAAAGAGTCTGTGATTATGTAGCCAGATACTAGAACAAATATAAATCTATCTTCCTTGTGGAACACATTGAGACGATTTAAAATAGATTAAAAAGTTTTCTATATGAACTTTATTGACTTGTAAGAATTCCAGAAGTATAAATAAAGCTTATTCTTTGTTTTGATGCGTGCTGGGTATAGATTTGAGTGAACGGATTTTGTAAGATGGAGCTACAAAAGAAAATGATTACTAACTCCAATGTCTCACTAACGTTATGGAACAAAATCAGGCGTATAGTTTGTGGACTACTTCTGGAATTACTCTGCCCAAATGCAACATGTCTATGACACTCCAGAATGGTGCGACACTATGACACTTGTTAATGATATAGGATGCAATGTTGTAACCGATCATCTCGACTATCATTATATGCCAATAATACAATGTCATCATTTCTACTTCAATTGCTGGAATTGAAGTAAATTAACAACTGTTAAGCTAAACTCGCTCAAACTTTGAGGCCTAGATCATATCTGGATTTTGAGCTACAATAATAAGTGTAAAGGGGCACTGGTCCATTTCTAGAATTTTTACTATTTTATTTTACGAGCCTTGTGAGTTTCATCACACATTACTACCGATGAAAAATGTATTTCACTCAAACACCATCACTATTGTCTTGCAGAACTCTTGCAGTTGTGCACAAAGCAAGAAGAAGAAAAAATTTGGTTTCCCGTGAAAATGTAAGCTTCGCCTATAAAGTTTGCTGAGCATTGAAAGTCAATGTGCAAAGTGACCGGGCCCTGACTATACCAAACTTCAGCTATTTGAGAAAAAAAAAACATTTCAGCTTCAAAAAAGCAAAAATGTACATGAAATTTGCACACAAGTAAAAAAAGTGACAAAAACCCTAAGCCGTTTAGCATACAGCAAATAAAAATATCACTTGTGAGCACATTCACGTCTCAGACAGGTCTGCAGCGCTGCTTTGCACCATTAAGGCTACAGCCCCGCTGTCTGCGCAGCACGCGCGCCTACCAGGCAGGCGGCGCATGCCGCCAAGTTCCCCGGTCTGCAGTGACCTGTAGGAGACAGGGGGGCGATGGGGACATGGCCATGACGTCATCCGGCAGGTTCGACCTGATTGGCTGAACCGCCGGGAGTGACGTGACCTAGCGCTCCATCGCTAGTATTGAGCACAATGTGTCTGCCGGAAAAAAAATGGTCGCACGTCACGGCGGCCACACCTTGCAGTGGGCTGGGCCCCATTGAGGGGCGGCTCGTCACCGCAGTGCCCGCCATAGTGGGTGCTTCAGCAGGCAGCGGGGACCTGGCCTAACTCCAAGCATACGTGACTCCACTGCAGCCAGGGATTCTGGGAAATGACATGCAAGTGAGCACACGTGTCACTTCACATTTTGTCAAGCACTTTCAAAGACATTTGCAAATATCCAAGTACCATAGCAGCTGCGGAAAACAATCAGAAATAATGTTTAACCATTTCAGTGCCATGGCCACACCACCAAGTTGCAGTCACATGCTCACAATGTCACCTCGGTGATGTGAATGGAAGAAGAGGGTCCCTCCGCAGAAAGGCAACCACCTCTAGTAAACTAGCAAGGAGTATTACGTAGCTACAACATGATGGGGCCCCTGATGTGCTGGCCTGCAAAAAATTAATTACCAAAAATTTCCCAAATTATTTGAAAAAAACGGGGGGGGGGGGGGTGGAGAAGTTTGGGGTACCACATATAAGCCCAAGGCAACTCCCCACATTTGGGAAGAGGATTGCAGCTTTAATATGGGATCAGGTACGACACATTTGTGCTGCATTACAATTTGCAGCCAAAACAACTGTTTGGATACTATTGAAGTTAGGTTATCTATGCAATTTTCGACAATTGACACGCTGAAAATGAGAAAAGTACCAAAAGACAAAAAGATTTTCCAAAACATATCATGTTACAAATCTGAATTCCAAGGACTTGCATGAGTGAAATCATATAGTACTGGAACCAAGCGGTTTTCAGTGCAGCATCTGGTATTTAGATTTAATAACATTAGCTAGATCCAGCATAAAAGGAGATCACATGGACTTCTCCATTTATATTTTTATGGTGGTCAACGTATTTATTGTGACGATGTCTTCCTCGTACTCCTCTCAAATATATGGGACTAAGCTTTCTCCAGCACAGGGAGGACAGAGGACATCTTCACAGCATGAAGAATACAAGAATTAGATTAGCTTAAATCATTCTGCTTTCTCTATGGACAAGAAGCAGAAAAGTGACACAGCGAGTGCTTATTTGCATGTCATTTCCCAGAATCCCTGGCTGCAGTGGAAAGCATTGTATGCCAAGGCCTCGCCCCCACTGCTCGCGTGACAGCGTGCGCTGCACGAGCACGGTACGGCGCTCTATGGGGCAGGCCCCAGTCCATGCGTGTGCATACAAAAGCGCGATAGCACGACCACCTTACCCAAAGACCAGAAATGTGTCTTTTGGCGCGGTGGCCGAGCGATAGCCGCATCATGGCGGCAGTTCAGCCAATGAGGGCGAACCAGCCGCATGACGTCATGGCCGCGCCCCCTCCACGCGAGTGATCTGATGGACTTGGGTGAAGGGCACGATTGTGCCGCGCTCATTGGGGCCATAGCCTAAGAGATAATGGGGAAAGGCAGGGTTGCAGACCTGTCTGAGACATGCGAATGTGCTCACAAGTGATATTTTTTTTCTATTTGCTGCTTTCTGAATCAAAACTTCTCTACTCATCCGCTTCCTTCCTTCCTGGATAATGCAGGTGATCAACAGGTTAAAAACGCAAAGCATTTCGGCTATAAAACATGAAGTTATATATAGTTCTACCTTTGCTTTGGTCTAGCACAGTGTCTAGAGATGTTGCCAGCATTTATTTTGCCTTTCCTTGCGAGGCATTGAGGTCACAAAAGCCCACAACATCTATATAGGAGTTTAACGACCGCATCCATCATTGTTATAGCACACGTCTCGCTATTATTAACAAGTCCACAGACCAGATATTTATTTTTTTCTTTTCTCCTTTCTACTTTGGAACTATTACAAAACACACACAGAACATTAATATCATAGATAATTACGAATATAAAAAAAATAAAAAACGAAAGAATATAACTAGCCGTCTATTGATAGCGATGAAGAAAGCACAAAAAGGAGTTCAGCAAACACTTTGCTTAGGCCAGGTCCCCGCTGGCTACTGCAGTGCCCGCTGCAGGGACAAGAGCCGCCCCCTCAATGGGGCCGATGCGAGGGGGGGGCCGCCGCGCTGCGCCGAGAGATACTCCTGCTCTCAAGAAAATTGAGAGCAGGAGTCGCGACGGAGCGCTAGGCCACGCCCCCCCCCCCCGGCGGTTCAGCCAATGAGGGCGAACCTGCCGGGTGAAGTCACGGCCGCACCCCCGTCCCTCCCTCACCCCCGGCTTTCCCCCTGCTGACCGGGGGACTCGGCTGCACGCGCCGCCTGCCTCGCAGACCCACAATGGAGTGTTTTTTTTAAGCAAAACAGATACCTTTTTTTACTGTTGGGAGATATGTAGTAGGTAATATAAGGTTATGTTATAGATATCATATGCAGAAAAAGATGTACCGTTTGTAGCAGGCAGAGCGTGCAGCCTTCACTGTGACGCCCTGAGCCCGCTACCCCAACTGTCACCCCTTGAGCCCAGCACCTGAAACTGTAGAAATGGTCACCAGTCCAGTTAAAGTGCAACAAGTTGGGAATATATTATATAAAATCGGAAGTTAAGATTTGGCTACGGCAAGAAGCACCGGTCAAAATTTTACCCCAGACACCACTACTCAGTAAAGTTCAGAAGCTCACAGCATGGTAATTAGACATGTTAACCCTAACAAAGTCTCATTAAATTGGAGCCAGTCTCATGGACCTTTAGCATGAGCAACCTCAGACATCTCACTGATAATAATCCATAACTCCGCTACCGTGGTCAAGAACTCACAAACCCTCCTGCTTTAATTCTTTGGATGATAGTCTGCCACTGGACAGCCTGTTTTTCAGACCTACACGCTTTAGTAAAAAGCAGAAGGGATTTGAAGCAAACTCCTGTTATCGAGGAAAATTCACTTTCTTGGCAAGATTTACTTGTTCAAAACCTTCAGATCTGGAGGGATTGTTTTGAGTGGGTGAAAGCATGGAGGTTGCCACATCGAAATTAACAAAAAAGCAGACGGGACCTATACAATATGACATACTATTGCCTAGTCTGCTGTAAAACAGACATGGTCATCCACTGTCTCCAAGCGCAATGTATATAGATATTTTGTTGCCACTTTTCCTCCTTTGCTGGGTGACATTGCGTGTTTTGCTAATGGTGACAACGTAATTACTTTAGAAGAACAGCAGGCGTTCACAAAACATCTAATGAGGAAGCAATTTTATATCGTATATACCCTCCAAGTCATTTGCTTATCATGGAAACATTTAGTGCAATATCTACTAAGTGGTGCTATTCTGCTTGACACCTAATAGCCCACTGAAGTGAATGGGATGCAAGGTGTCTTGTGGTATAGCACTGCTTCGTTAATATGGCCTAAATGTTTTTTTTTTTTAATAATTTTAAAATACTTCACATTTTCTGGTTTCTTGAAGATGCCAACATACATATACTGTACACCCATTAACCATATTGCTACCACTCGTTCACTTTGGTCCCAAGAAGGACTGCCCTCCAAAATACTGCAACCAGCTGCGTGAGGCATGTGGACAAGCTCGGACAGGTCTTTAAAATCGGTGCTGGACACTTAAGTTACATCACACTCACCTAAGCCTCCAATGTTGTAGTCCAAGTCTTTCACGTTCAGTAGGATGGGTCCACTCTCTTGCTGTCCTTCCTCTTTGTAAAACAGTTTGTAGCCCTGTATGGTCGCCGTATCGTCAGGGTTCTGTTGCCACCTCACTGCTATCGTTGTACAGTTCAGGGGATCCAACCGTAACTCCGGAGACCTCGGTGCTGTGGGATAACAGTTGGCATGTGTTCTATTCAACGCTCTTTTCCAGTACCATTGAATTCCATTTAAGCAATTAAATGTGTACATATTAACTTAATCTGTGATATTCAAACTGTGCTTTGTAGAAGCCTGCTACAGCTCAACCCCCTTATAGCGCTGTGCTTGGGGTCCAAAGAATCACATCGCGTTATAAGTGGATCGCGTTAGAAATAATGTACAATTGTATGCATTGTACAATAAAGTATTTAAGATACCAATAATCGTGTTGTAAAGTTTTCGTACATAAGAAAATTGGGAGCCACGCTTGCATCGCGTTATAAGCGGATTCACGTTGTAACGGGGTTGAGCGGTATTTGTATTTTTTTATTTGACTACAAAACCGTTCTTATTTTATTTACAAACCTACACTTTTTCTAAAGAAAAATAAATCCATTTAAGAACAAGGCTGTCTCCATTTCTGATGGTTTATTACCGTATACTCATATTCCCTTTTCTTTCAATTAAAGAACAAAACAAAAATCACACCCTTTTCAGATTTTAAAGAGTAAATATTGTACAAAACCCGTATTTAATGAGGTCAAGAGAACCTTACTCTGTTTAATAGCTTCAGAATTTCTTGAGATCCGGCACAATGCCACTAATTTTATTTTCCCGCCCCTTCGACCATTAGACCGCTCTCTCAAAGGGTTAAAGTATATTTCTGTCAATTAATCTGGTTATCAGGAACCAAACTCTTATGCCATCCGGATTTTAGTTTAAAATATAATTAAGAGACACAATGTATGCAGGTAAATTCTATATAATCCAAAGCGGTCTTTCAGGTTGATTTTCGGTCGAAGGTCCCTCATTAAACCCTTTGGGTGCCCAAGGATATAGCTACTAAGCCATGTAGATAGCTACTAGGCCCAAGGATATAGCTACTTCGTCAGTGCCTGGCACCCCACGACATAATACACTGGCGACACACTTTATTCGAGCTCGGCTAGTCCCACGAATTCGGGTATACCCGGGTGTTATTGAGGTTTGTGACTGTTTTCTGCCCGAGTGCATTGGGTTATTTTCCAGGCAGGGATTGAAGCATTTTATTCCCGCTGGCTGCAATACTGCACAGTATATATATATACTGCATTACAATTCATGAATTTATGCCATCTGGTAGACACGCGAAGCATTGCAGCCTATTAAATCCTAATCATTATCATTTAACAGATCAGCCGCCCATCAGCCAGGCATGAACCCAGGCTGGGAAGGCAAACGCAACGGGGCTTGTCAGAGGTGAGGAGCGGCGCATTCCAGGTATCTGCCAGGTACATACTGGGTATTTGCTCGAATAAAGTGTGTCGGTGCAGTAGCTACGTCATAATGAAATTGCTCGTTTTCGAAGGGGGGGTCGCGTTCTGCGCTCCTCAAGCGATCTAACGGGGAGAGGAAGTGAAGTGGTCATCTGATCACCAAGGCTGGAGAAGCCTTGGCACGGTTAAATCCCTAGGGATGTCAGCCCGAAAAAAAAAAAAGCCTGAATGGCCGCTTCTGAGTATTTAGAATTTACCCCTTAGTTGTATTGCCCCAAGCATCGTACAGGAATGGAACATTTTAAAACAAATATTTAGGCAATGGAAAGGAAGAGTTGGTATAGTGTATCCACGACAAGTATAGGCACAGCCAATCAGATTGCTCTATTTCAGAACGGTGCACATGAAGCATATCTAGTGCCAAGCAAAGAGATCTCTGAACCCCCCAACACTGTGTCATGATAAAACGTTTACCTCTTATACTTGTAGCTTTTGGTGTCCTGTGAGAGGTCCATGCAGAGGATTCTCCCCATCCCAGTCTTGTAGCCGCAGCTATGCAGACCAGATAGAGGCTGTCGGAGTGCAGGCCTTCCAGGAAATACTCATGTGTGCTTCCTGGAAGCTCCAGAACTTGGACGGAGCTTTCAGTGCTCATTCGGACCGATAGTCTGTAAAGGACGACCTCTCCCCGGCGAAATTTAGCCGGGATGGGGAGCCACGAGATGAGAACGTCCGTAGGATTGCGGCTTGTTAAACTAATTTCTGGGGCTTTTAAAGGAACTGTAAAAAAAAAAAATATGATGCAACATTCTCAATCTTTTTTTCATGTTACAATGCCAATTCTCGTTAAACTGTTTAGCGCTGTACACAATCTATAGATCTACTATATATTTTGGAAAATTGTCTGTCTGTTCGTTATGTTTTTGGACACCTCTTAAGAGATCGGAACCACATTTTGCATGATAGTTCCTGAGATCAAGGAGCAGGTTTTTGTCGATGGATACAATTCACAAATGACATCAACCCATCACACAACCCCTCAAGCTGCCACCTAAATCTTGGTCACTCTGAAAATCCAAATTGGCAACATTAGCAAAAATACAGGCGCAGCCAAAATTCTTCAAGAGGGCGAAGACATTGGTGGGACGAGAGTACAATGTCCCACACACACGCATGAGGCTCTCGATCGATCACTTCCGGACCTCAGAGGCAATTAAACTATTATGTGTGGAGTAGTTATAGGATTTGGCATTAAGAAATGAAAAAATTGAATTATCCATTTGTACATTTCAGTATTTTATGGTTTCTTAGAACTGCCGAGTAACGCCGGGTACTTTCAGCTAGTACTGCATAATTCACAAGTATCCGACCACAAAATCGCGCTCTCTACACTTTGCTACCCTGTCCCATTCTACATCTTAGTTCTTTGAAAGTACTTGAACCTGGTTTGACTCAGTTTCAGCTCGTTGGGCACGTGCCTTTATCTAGATGAGGTTATAAAGGCAGGGGTGTGCAAACATTTTGCCCTGTGCCTCCCTGTCTGATCCCGTGGCATCATTTGACACAGCGTTGCCATGGCGGCATGTCGCCCAAAATCAAGGTAAGCGAGTTAAGAGGCCTTGTGTGGTCCCCGGGCATTTAATTTAAATGCCTTGGGGAAGAGCGCAGGGCCTCCTACCACCACGCCCCCTCGAAAAAAATCTCACGCCCCCACTTTGCGCACCCCTGTTGTAAGAGACTCGTGCCTGTAAGACTATGTACAGCATCATGTACATTAGCAGAGCTGAAGAGAAAGAAAAAATAAATAACTTATTGCTATTTTTACAAGGTCTTTTTCTTACCATCTTCAAGTGTGTTCTGCGTCATGTGATCCGACATTTGACTTGCGCCCATTGGCATGTATGCAACAATGTAAAATGTGTAATTGCTGGCAGGATCCAGGTCATCAATGATGTAATGAGTTGTGTCATTTCCAATCACCACCTGGTATTCTTCATTATTTAACCCTTTAGGACAACAACAAAAATCGTCTTAGACTCCTTGATCGAATTCCTCTCAGTTTCACAATCATTTGCTGTGGGGGGCATTAGATGCCTCATAAAATATGTCTTATAACATAAAATATCAATACAGCTAAAACTAGAGAGAAATTAACAACAAAAGTATCTTTCATATTGCCAAAAAAGACATGGTTTCTTTCGCAGGCGTAAGCTTACAGGGGTCCATGTTAAAAAGGATTTGAAGCAAAAAGGTGACACTGCAAGTGCTCATTTGCATGTCATTACCCAGAATCCGTGGCTGCAGTGGACACGCGGTATGCTGAGATAATGGGGCAAAGCAGGGTTGGAGACTTCTCCGAGACATGGGAATGTACCCACAGGTTATATTTTTATTTCCTATATTTTTTTTATAATACAGTGTTTTCAAAATACAAAATCTAGTTTCCGACTCATTAGAAAAATCTATCCAAATCCGTATCAAACCCGTTGAAAGACCTGAATGAGTTGTGCTATGTTCTAGGCCTTCACAGGCTCACATGCTTAAAGAACATGCAAGCGAAAAGACCTTTTGTATGCTGCAGAAAGTTGTTAAATTCATATGTAATTCAAATTTAAACGGGCCTCTTAATGTACCAATCAAAATGTGTCCAGTAACAAGTCACAACAAGTTGTGGTTACTCCATTGAGCAAACTGCTAATGGTTTTACCATTAAGCCATCCGAAATTCCTTTGACTTAAATCTAAGCGACCAAACGTTGGGGGGGGGGGGGAGTGGGAGAGAAACAAAACCGTTTTATGAGGTAGCTCATCCAGTGTGAAGGTCTTCAAACCCATTTAGGAGAAACACCACAAAAAGCTGCACTGCAAAAAGACCCGATTGTGTTGCTCGAATCTATTATGACATCGGTATAAAGCGAAGGCGAGAGAGTATTGAGAGAGAGATGTGCTTTAAAAAAAAATGTTTTGTGTCTTAATGAGCTTAGGAAAAATTTCAGCAATTCATATTAAAATATGCCAGGGGGTACACAACCTTGATTGCTTTTGTTGTGTTTTAATGCCTATAGATAAGAGCTGGTAAGCGGAATGCAATTGTTGAAAGCCGCGGTGGCTAAATACTATTTCACACCAAAATGCATGTCAACTTAATCAAAACTCTCTTAAGAGTCCCCACCTCCTCCTACCACCAAATTATAAACAAAGCCAAGGGCAAATTCCACAATTAAGCTTTCCCACATTTCTGAAGGGACTCACAAGCATTTTAATTAGATAAGATTATGGGTTCTCTCACAACAGGCCCGTTGATGGCTTGCTAATTAGGAATGGCGTGGCACGATTTCTGACCCGCTACACAAGATCCTTAAACTCAAATTAAAAGGCCTTGTTCTTGGTCTGAATGAGCCACTGGGCCTCATGCAGAGGAGGCCTGATGAAATTACTATTGTGGGGAGGGGGGTGGGAGACTAGCCTCCAAAACACAACCACTACTCCGTTTGTAGCGCTTTCAAAATCTCGAACAAGGAATTAATGTGCACTTTCAGCAGATCTTTGGTTCGCTAACCTGGTCATTTAAATGCAAGCTCTGCCACCTTAAAGAACACCTGTTGGCTCTATTTATTTTTTTAAACCAACTACAGTATATTAAACACTAACCCAAGGGTTCTCAACTTTAGTCCTCATACCCCCCCACCCCCCCCAACAGGTCAGATTTTCAGGACATCCCTTCTTTAGCACAGGTGGTTCAATCAAAGACTGAGCCACCTGTGCTGAAGCAGGGATATCCTAAAAACCTGACCTGTTTGGGGAGGGGGGGGGAGAGAGTGATCTTGAGAACCTCTGCACTAACCATTTATTTCTGAGGGTCTCTCCTCTACAGCAATATAGGAACTTTATAAAGATGGGCGCAGTTTACTAGGAACACATAATGAGTCCCTGTAAAAAAGGTATCATTTGCAAACTTGTTTTATTTATTCATTTGCCACAACATGGTTTATAGGGAGCAGCCAAAAAAAAAAAAAATCAAACCCCTTCAAAATCTCACTTTAAAAATGAAATATTTTGAAAAAAAATTTTTTTTAAACTTGGGTGTCTAATTTGGGTAACACAATGTATGAAATCACCCAGATGATACCTCTTAAAAGGTCACTGGAATAAGTTCACCTTGGATGAACTGCCCCTTTAAGATCTCAGTTTAAAAAATATTAACAATCCTCCAGTTTCAATTTGTATTTCCCCCACCTCCGTAAAGGAACGTTAGTTTCAAATATTACACATCTGACAGTTTGACAATACTGCAACATCAGTGTCAAGGCTATGTCTTTCTAACGCAAACAGCTTATACAAGTGATAACTATTTGTTTTAGTTGCTTGTGACGTCATTATGTAAGGAGTACGAGGTTGAATGGCAGTTATATGATTGCATTTACCACAATGTACCCATGCAAAAAGTCCCCGTTAAGCAATTCATTGTTTCACACCACAACTGTGCACAGCTCTCAATAAGCACAAGTGGTACGTTTAAACAGGAAAAGAAATGGGTAAATCCATTCAAATGGCATTTCAAAAAGCTCAATTTAGAGGGGATTTTTGCCCGAACACTTCTTAAGCTTTGGAATCGTGTAACCACATGCAGCTGGCAGAAATCAATATAAAACACACACACACACACACACACACACACACACACACACACACACACACACACACACACCAATTCACCTAATCTTACCTTCTGCTTTCATGTAATGCACAGAATAAGCAATGACTTTGTCAGAGTTGTAAAGAGGCCTTTCCCAGGACAGAATTATGGCCGAACTGGACATGGTCTCAGCCCGGAGGTGACGTGGAGCGCTGGGTCGGTCCTCGGACACCACTACGATCAGTCTTGCCCGGGAAAGAACAGAGCCACGGCTATTCTCCGCCATACACTGATACACTGCGTCATCTTCCGGGATTATCTGGTTAATCACCAGTTTGCTAATGAAGAGAAACAGAGATACATTGAATGACATGGAAACCTTTTCTGGGGGGTTTTCCCTCTGCTTGGGATCATAGTAACCCTTCTAAATGCCAAGTAAGAAGATACAGTACTTCCTACACCAGTGTTTTTCAACAAAGGTTCCTAGGAACCCATTGATTCCCCAGGCATCCCTAAACAGTTCCCTGTAATTTTCCGGTCATTTTAAAATTGTACCCAATGCAGAAGAACGTACTGGGGGATTGTCAGGGGGTGGGGGGTGGAGCGGTTCCAGAGGCCCCGCACTTCCCAAAGGCATTTAAATTCAATGCCTGAGGATCGCGTGAGGCCTCTGTAACTTCACTTACCATTGTGTCGGGCGAGACGTCGCAATGAGGTCATGTCACGTCGCCATGGCAACATGACCCCACGTGTCATTTGACGCCGGAGCCGAGGCGGATGCGCGAGCAGGTAGGAAGAGCAGGCAGGGGGGAATAGTTTGTGCGCCCCTGCCTTAAGAAAAGAAAAAACAACTACTGTGCTACACTGTATTGCATCCGTCCAATGTAGCAACTCTAGTACAGCTCCCCCAAATCTCTGCAACAGGGAAACTCTAACCCTGAAATGATCAATATCAATTAGATTCCAGTCACTTCTGTGCACCGCAGCAGATTGGTATAAGGATCTCTGAAAGATTAGAAGTCCATTGTACAGACTCATCTATTCCCAGTCAGAGCCAATAACGTCAAAATTAATTAAAATTGTTAAGAAACCAATTAGCCAATTAATTAAATTGTAAGCTCTTCGGGGCAGGGACTCCTTTTCCTAATGCTACTTTTATGTCTGAAGCATTTATTCCCATTATGTGTTATATTATTTTATTATGTCACATGCATTACTGCATTAATTGCTGCTAGCCCATGCCTAAACATGCTACTTGAAGTTGCATTTTATTATAGACAATCTTAGGTTGGATCTCATTAGTTTGTATGACAAATTATCTATCCCGTTTAACATGATCAGTGATCTAATAGCCGAGCTATAAAACTAGAAGAATCTCATGCATAAAACATATCAACTCTCTGAGGAGGACTACTGGAGCAGGGCAGCAGAGGTGGAGAACGAAGAGGACTGAGGAGGACCACTGGAGCAGGGCAGCAGAGGTGGTGAACGAAGAGGACTGAGGAGGACCACTGGAGCAGGGCAGCAGAGGTGGTGAACGAAGAGGACTGAGGAGGACTACTTGAGCAGGGCAGCAGAGGTGGAGAACGAAGAGGACTGAGGAGGACCACTGGATCAGGGCAGCAGAGGTGGGGAACGAAGAGGACTGAGGAGGACTACTGGAGCAGGGCAGCAGAGGTGGTAAACGAAGAGGACTGAGGAGGACTACTGGAGCAGGGCAGCAGAGGTGGAGAACGAAGAGGACTGAGGAGGACTACTGGAGCAGGGCAGCAGAGGTGGAGAACGAAGAGGACTGAGGAGGACCACTGGAGCAGGGCAGCAGAGGTGGAGAACGAAGAGGACTGAGGAGGACTACTGGAGCAGGGCAGCAGAGGTGGAGAACGAAGAGGACTGAGGAGGACTACTGGAGCAGGGCAGCAGAGGTGGAGAACGAAGAGGACTGAGGAGGACCACTGGAGCAGGGCAGCAGAGGTGGAGAACGAAGAGGACTGAGGAGGACCACTGGAGCAGAGGAGCAAGACAGAACCCAGCAGGAGCAGCACAGGAGGAGAGCAGGGGGAAGAGCGTCCCGACAATTAGTTCAAAAGCCTTCAAATGTCCCGGCTGCAGAGAAAAGGGGGGGGGGGGGGGCTGCCATCGTCAGGGGTCGGCCAATAACAGCAAGAACTTAGCTGCAGTGCCTTGCACCGCACAGCCCCTGTGCTGTAAGCATGCCTGCTGCTCACAGCCCCTCCTGTTAAAAATGGATTCTCCAGGTCAGTCTTTGCGTACGAGTCTGTGTTGGTTTGTGTGTGAGTTAGTTGTGTAGGTCAGTGTCTGTGGTGTAGGTTTGGGTTTGTGTGCGTGCGTTGTGCAGGTCAGGGCCTGTGCGTGTGAGTTGTGTAGGTTAGGGTCTGTGCGTTATTTATATAGGATAGGAGGGGTGGGTATTCCCTGATCGCATTACTATCAATAACTCTGCAGCAGCTCAGCCCCACCAGCGCAATAAACCCAGACTCCCCCTAAGAGAATAGTAGCGGTAGGAAAGGAGGCAGATTTATCTGTGTTCCCTTCTCTGTTTGCTGTCTATTAAAATGCATTGATCACCGGGCATGGATGAGGGCAGTCTGCTGATGTAACCACGCACTGACACTGTACCGCCGATGCGGACACACTCTGGCGATCCAACAGCTAAATTATCAGCTGTGCCCCCTTTCTCCACGTGATATATTGTGTTGATATAAAGCCTCATTCATATACACACACACACACACACAAAATATATATATAATACACACACACTTTTATTATAGACTTCAACACAACCTCAAATCAAAAGTCAATAATACTGAACTGCGATTTTTCAGCTTGGAACTCCAAATATCACACCTGTCAGGCCTTGGAGGTTGACATTTCTGCCACAAACCCCCTTAAGTGTTACTTCTTCTAGTGGCACTTGGACAAGGTCGGCAAAGAGAAACGCTAAAATGATTTATGAAGTAACACACCGCCTAACTCTGAACTAACACACACATCATTCCAACATGCAGCTACAAGGAAGTGTGGCTGCACTTATTGTAATGTCTTCCTTACCTGTTGTACATTTTTATTCTACCATTGGAATGCATTTTTCTACCGTTCTTCAGCCATGAGATTTTGGGGGTGGGAATTCCTTCGGCTTGGCACACAAAGCGGGCAGTACCAGCACACGGCCGTGTCAAACTCTCTGGCCATTCAATAAATTATGGTGGCGCTGTGCTACAATTTGCTCTTATAACTTTCTCCCTAGGAGCCTGATTGGATTATTACCCTCACTAGGGATTTGCACTTTTTAGGTACACAGGGTATAGGGAAGAACTACGGGTCGCCTGAACCTCTGGGAACGGGCCTGAGGAAGGGGCCCTTGCCCCGAAATGTTGCCCCCATATTTTCCCTGCCCCCCTATCCCTTCCCCTTTGTGGTTTCCCTTGTCCTCCTTTTGACCATTTGTTGTTTTTCTTTGCTTATGTGTATCGCATGTTCCAAGTTCAATACTTGTCGCTTCTTTTTGACTTGTGCTGGGGCCATGGTGCTGCAGACCATGCGGACGCGACCGAACAGACTGCCTTAAGGCAGTGTTCGCGTCCATGCGGCGTGCTGAAGCAGGAGGGGGCACGCGTTGAGAAAAATCAGTTAAACGAATTTCTCAGCGCGACAGACCGGTCACGTGAGCTGTTTCGCCAAATGAGGGCGAACCAGCTCCGTGATGTCACTAGGAACACCCCCCACGGCGCGTCTAGCATGGCCAGGGAAAGCACCCGCTTTCCGACAGCCTCAGCGCGCCTCTGCACGGCAGAAGGCACCATGGCCCCAGCCTTATACTTTTATTAAATTCTCCTTGGCATATTCCTTTTGTTTAGATTAATTCTCATTCGTCAGTGAGTGCTGGGAACCCCCCATTCCCCTCCCCCCTGTTTTTCCTTACTAATTTGGAGGAAATAGGGTCCTCCCTGTTCCCTTGTGCAACTTGCACATTATCCTTCTGTGCCCTATCTACCTCTGTTCTTTGCACTTATTGTAAGGTCTTCCTTACCTGTTGTACATTTTTATTCTACCATTGGAATGCATTTTTCTTCCGTTCTTCAGCCATGAGATTTTGGGGGTGGGAATTCCTTCGGCTTGGCACACAAAGCGGGCAGTACCAGCACGCGGCCGTGTCAAACTCTCTGGCCATTCAATAAATGATGGTGGCGCTGTAGGAATAACAATGGAACCGGTTAGAAGCAGAGAGGGTAACATAAAGCTATTATTTCTATATAAAGATACCACTGGCAGAAAAGTCACAATCAGCCTCTGTATGGGGCTATCGTAGGAGACATGTAAATATAGGAGAAATTGATTTTAAGCACAAAATTTACTTTATTTATTCACATACATTTGTATGATTTACAATAAACATATAAACATGGGGCATATTAGTCTGAAACAAAGAAAATGCTTATTTTGTAAGAAGGCGGCACCCAGATGATCTAAAACGATGGGTCATAGGACACCTTTCAATTGTCTAGATTGTAAGCTCCTTGTCTCAACATCAATGTACTTTTGTCATACAAAGTTATTGTCCTCCCTTCCATATTGTACTGTAAGGTGTTATATGGTTTAGCACCGCTTAGGGAATCTGGCCCTTGCAAAACACGTTTCATCCTGTGTTTCCAAGCTAGAGCTATTTAGCTGCAATTGCATTGCAATCTGTAACCCTTTTTATAAGCATGGGTGGTGTTTAACCAATCTAAAAAGTGTCACGAGCCCACTTTGTAATGAAAGTGTTAACGCCTTTGCTTCCAGAGAGGCCTGAGACACATTGCTTTGGGACGACTTCCTCCTACAAAGCATCCAACATACCCAACACGGTCACCGTAGCCATCGCCACCGTGAAGTTGCGTGTGCCTGGTGTGGTCGCTCTGCATATGTACACCCCGGCGTGCTGCAGCTTCACGTCAGATATAATGAGGTTCCCGCTGCCCAGCACTCGCGTGTTGAAGACGTCAATTGGCTTATGGTCTACAACAACAAAAATGGCGTTGAGGTGCGGTTAAAAGAGCAGTGCAACTTGGAGACTTTCAGTGAAATGCTACAGAGGATCATTAACTGTAATCAGTCGGGGTAAGGGACTCCAAACAGTCTTTAGGTCTTTAGATTGAATCATATTATATACAAATATAGTTGGGGACAATACAAGCAGCTATTCATCCCAAGGGCCGTACAAACGACACAGGGTCATCCCCTAAGGTTGGAGGAAAGAAGATTTCACCAGCAACATGGAAATGGGTCTTTACAGTCAGGTCAGTTAGAATGTGGGATTCATTACCCATGGAGACTGTGATGGCAGATACAATAGAAAGGGATGCAGGGATATACCACATAAGTAAACATGGATGGATGTTGATCCAGGGAGGAAAATCAGATCACCATTATTGGAGTCAGGAAGGAATTTATTTTCTCCCCCGAGACATCATTGGATGATGGGTCACTGGGATTTTTTGTTTGCCTTCCTCTGGCTCAAAATAATGTAACTAAAAACATAGGATAAGTATCTGTTGTCCAACATTGGCATAGGTTGAACTTCATGCACATACTGCAGGTCTTTTCAACCTCATCTACTATGTAACTATATTCGGGAAGCAGAAATGCTGTTTAGATGGACACTACCACTCATGAGTAAAAACCACTTGCATGCATGTTATAAAATGCAACTTTACCCAGTCTGCTCCAGGATACAATAGGTCTTGGGTTGCCCATAGCCACACACTCCAGGGTGACAGTCTGATGCAGACAGGCTGTTGTATTCTGAGGAGCCGCAATGATGGTCGGCCTCTGGAAAGTCTCCACTTCTGTGGCTTTAAAAATAAATAAAAAAATAAAATGCACAGGATGACTGTTAAACATTTCCAATTAAATCCTTTATTCCCTACCGCAAATTCACCCCCCTCTACGGCCTTTCAAAATATTTTTTTGCATTTCTGCGGTTTTCGTAAAAAGCAGAAGAAGAACCTTGAGTGGAGGTGCCTTAGGCCTCATCCAGGGTGACGCTGAGCGGGCGCGCTCGCCGCGATGAAACACATTGCTGCAATGTGTGCGGCCAGCGTGAGCGCCGGCACGCCACTTGCCGAAGCAAGCAAATTTGATTTCGCCACTCGCTGCTGCGCCACGTGAGCGGTTCACCCAATGAGGGCGAACCAGCTCCGTAACGTCATGGCTGCACCCCCCCCCCTTCCCTTCCGCGTTCGTACCTAGCTGGCCACAAATCACCTGGCCGAGCAGGGCGCGTGACATCACCGCGCACGAGCACCAGCGCGCTCGCTCCCTGCCTACCCGGAGCCTTAAGAGAACAACTAACAGCCCAGCACATTGCAATAGAGAATTTGCTAATTTTGGGAACGACGTAATAAAATATCATTAAAATATCATGCTCCCATCAAAAGAATAATTATTAAAAGGGTTAAAAGGTGAGTAAATCAATGAATTGCCTTTAACTTATTCAGTGTTGGAAAGATAACCATTCTATTATTGGAGAGCTTAAACGAGTGTTTCATTGTACAGATTTAGTTATATATTTGTAATATACAAGATGGTCAATAGAATATCCTATTCGCGGTTCTGGTTTCCTATGGATTCTACTATGGTGCTCAAAACTACTTTGCCCAACACAACATAAAGACCATGATCCTTTCTGAAAGGTTATACCTGGCACAACCGTTAACGACGCCTCTGCACTCTTCCGTCTGTTTGATATGGTGGTAGCTACACATCTATAGTTTCCAACATCCCTCTGGGTGACTCCGTAGATTTGGAGAACTCCTTTCGACAATACAGTTATCCTTTCCAGGAAAAAAATAAATAATAATAATAATTGCAATTGAACAGCTTGTACATCTTTTCAAATCCCTACCCTCTAAAATAGATGCTAATGGATACAGAGAAATCTGCTGGTTTAGTTCAATAGTAGGATAGGCTGGGGTGGGATTGCACAGAAAAATGGTGCCATGGGCCTCCCTTCGTATGGATCTATACAAAACACTTATGTCACAATGCGCTTACCGGTCCATCGCGAGTGGCAGAGTCGTGCGATTTACTTCCCAGGTGATAATGGCTGGAGGATTTGAGGTTATCTTACAAGCGAACCGTGCCACACCTCCCTCTCGGACCTCGAATGAAACAGGTTGCTCTTCAAAACCGGACATTGCTATAAAATAAATTAAAAAAAGGGAATCATGGCTCAGAGTACATTGGGAACCCAAAAGGTATTGCAGAGTAAAGCAAGAACCCACACATTACAGCCAACCTGACTCCATGCCATCATAAGACTTAGGCCAATCCACGTTCTCCATCTTTAATCCTAGTGTATTCTATTTGGTTGTTGTCCTGTACTCTGAAAAACTGGAAATTCTGAACTAAAGTACAAATCTCAGGAAGTCAGGCTGGCAAAACCACCCTGCCTATACACCAAGATGAGAATACAGCAACAGTCTAAAACCGTGTCCAAGATTAGTTCGTGCGTTTCGGCTTCACACACGCCTGGAGCAGGAGAGATTTCAGTCCTGTAGGCCGGTGCGACGGGGAGGCATGTCGGGGGGGGGGGGTGGATGTGATGTCACGGAGCTGGTTCACCCTTAGGCTGCGTTATTGGGTGAACCGCTCACATGACCCGGCCGTCGCGCTACAAAACACAAAATAATTTGTCTTCTGTAGCTTCGCTCTTCCTGACGCTCACTATAGACATTACCACTCACATTAATGTGATTAAACGCACTGGTCGCACGCGATAAGCATGGACGCGGCCTATGAGTACCAGCAAATCCTCCATTCACAATGCTGGTTTTAATTACTATTATTCTTTTTAATTAATTATTGCGTATATCCCAGACAGAACTAATGAGGAGGTACTGTCCCCCCCCCCCCCCCCCCCCAAATGTTGACCTTCCCCGGGAGTTACTGGAATGGACAAAGACGGCTGTCGAGAGACGTCACCACTTCTTATTGGCTGACGGGCAGAAAGCTTAGGCTGCATCCATAGAAGGACAGGCCATGCTGAGCCGTGCGGACGCTCCGCGCTGAGCCCCTGCATCCTCAATAAGGATGCCTTGAGAGGGGGCTCACGCGAGCAACCGCAGGCATGCTGAGGAGTTGGAGGTTTCAGCCGAGCGCCAAGCTGTTTTTCAGCGCGCTGTCGGCTGAAAACCGCCAATCACTGCACAGCAGCGTCAACGTCACGGCGCCGTGACGTCGGCGCCATGACATTGACATCAGTGCGTCGCGGGCGATTGGCCCAGTGACGTCACTGCCCCGCCTCCAACCACCTCCCCCCGGCTCCCTTCGCGCACGCTGGCTCGCCTGCAAGTCCGTGCAATTGCGCTGACTGAAGCAGGCGAGCCTCAGCGCGCCTCCGCTCTCCCCACACCTCTATGGCCCGGGCCTTACAGGCAAGCTTTTATTTCAATTTTCTTTAAACCATGGGAGACACCTTGAGATATTAAAGAAATCATGGGATTGGGGGTGGGGGGAGAAACACTTAATTTGCAATATGAACACGGATCACCAATATTGTTTTTTCCCAGTGGTGGCCCAACTTTGCTTCACTTGAGAAATAGAGATCTCAACAGCTTTTCACAATATGTTCTGCTGGTACAAATAAAATTTTATTGAGGAAGTCTTCTAAATAAACCATTTCTATTCTTACGGCATTGATCTAGTTTTTTCTGATTCTAACCACGGATTATATTGACACAGCATAAAAGAGCAAATTAAATCCTATCTCCAGGCAGATCTGTCCATACAAAGCAGAAGCTTCCGTATTTCCTTTTGACAGGGCACTTTACAATGTTCCTAGTTCACAATTGAACCCCAGAGAACAAGTATGGTTATATATATAAAAAAAAAAAAATTAAAAAAAAATAAATAAAAAACTCACAATAATACGCTTTTCATCCCCCCAGCCTGAACAATAGCAGCCACTGAAGAAAGAAAGATGAAAATAAACTTCTTTACATCACAGCCAGGCTCACATCAATGCCACATTCAGTCCAAGGTTTGCTCCTTAGGCAAGTTACATCTCCAATGCCAATGAGAAATAAAATAATGCAGTGGTTAAAGAAAAAATATAAAATGTATCAATTCATCAACTTAGTTATTCATTACTTTTATGTTACCAACATACTTTATTTAAATGCCAAGCGTGGTTTGTTATATTTGCTAGTGAAACATAGCGTAACTAGTTTCAGTTAATAAATAAATTCTGCATCTATAAAAGTGCCCCAGTAACCAATATACATTTGTACAACTCCAATATATAATGCAGCATATTTGCTTGCCTTTGTTTTCAGTTTATTTCATGTTTTAGCAGTTATTGTTAGTAGCCGAAATCTAATTTCTTGGATAATTGCTCCTATTGTTAAAACACAATCTGTTGTTGTATATTCTGAGATAGTGCTAATGTCAATTTAAAATCCAAACTGTAAAAGCAATGTACTAGAAAGGCTGAAGCCCCATAAAATGTACCCACATCAAAAGTCTTAAAGAGACTTGTTATTCATGAAAACAATCCCCTTCAAAAACATCATAAATGTAATTGCCTTTTTATTTGAAGATCACCCCTTTCTGAAAGAAAAGGGGGTAATTCCCAGGTTTACAACCTAGAGAAAACACCACAAGTGATTGTGGAAGATTGAGCTACTAGCCCTACCCCCTGCTTTCTAAAATACTGTATAGGGCCCACAAAGCAATAAAACCCTATTCATTTCTCCTCTGCTTCCAGTGCCCAATGCAACTAATCCTAAAATGCAAAAACAGCTCTTGAAACAAAAGATGTTCAGATATTCAAACAAGGACAACTGAGGAGGGAAAAAAAATAATTTGGGCACATTTAATCTGGTCTTGCCTTCAAATACTGGGCAAGCTACCCAGATTTCTGAACAAGCTCCTTCACCTCTACTACGCACAGAACTTATCCCCCCTGAGATCTGACTCCAAAAGACTATTCACGATCTCAAGGTTCAACAAGGAATCTGACCGCTCCTCCCATTACTGTGCACCTCACAACTGGAACAATCTACCAGAGACTCTCAAAACTGCCACCAGTCTAAGTTCTTTCAAGACTTCAGCTGTCTCACATTTTAAAAATCGGTTTGTAATGGTTATATACGCCTATGACAAATTATCTTTAACTGTTCATGCAAATGTCTTTAAATATAATGTATAACCCAATTAATTTAATGTAACCATGTATTGTCATCATAACTCTGTGCCCAGGACATACTTGAAAACGAGAGGAAACTCGCAATTACTTCACGGTAAAACATTTTATAAATAAATAATAAACAAGTGTTTTAAATCCTAGTGCCAGTCACCTATTATACTGGACATGTATGTGTGTGCGCGCCTCATGAACCACAATTACACACTGTAAGCTCTTTGGGGCAAGGGCCTCTATATTTTTATTAATGGAGTATCAGTAATAAAATTACATCTAGCCCTTCAGGTGGGGTTTAGGGCGAATTATTTAACCCCTTTAGCACTAAAGGAGTTAAAAACATATTTTAACAGTGCATAAATAATTCATTTTCTGCCACCTCTACCATTCAGATTTTCATTATACTCAAAAATATCCCACCGCTTGAAAATGATCTTGCTTGCTGCCATGATTTAAACGCAATGAGTTTTTCATGCTCCGTTACATTTCTCTAGTTTACCTATGTAACCAAGCAACTTACCATAATGAATGTCGATTAGCACTTGCAGGGAATCTGAGAATGCCAAACCTGCAATTTCCTTTCAACCAGATGGCCTGAGCAGGAAGCCGACTTATCAGGTCTCATTCATCTGGACCCCTATTGAATACACTGAAACCGCCTTAACCGTGCTAGTGAAGAGGTTAGTTTCATTCAAATAAATTGGATTACAAATGTTCTCCAGCATTTACAGCATACAGAAAAAGTGGTCAGGAAAAAGGAGTCTCAGGGACTTATTCGATGTCGGTTCGTTTTTGGGGAATAATTCCCCATTGAAGTCAAAAGCCCCCCCAGTCATTGAAACACTGCCTCAGCACCAGCAGTCATCCTCCATGAAGAACACCAAACATCCCTCATCTGGACCTTCAAGCCTTGGCACCTATACAACAAATAACTTGAAAATGTGCTCAGTGAAATATACAGAGCAGGATATTAAGCTGCCACTAAGCTGCCCAAGCATCGACTTCCAGTGAACAGAAGTGAATGCATTATTAACTGCATGTCATCGCTCCTTTCTACATGCAAAAATGACCTTGTGAGGTTCGAACACGTGTACACGGTTAACGTTCGCTGGCCTTTTTTTATTTATATGCATGCAATTTTTTATCTATTACAAAGTTGACGTGTGTTTAATTACATCACCCGTAGATTAAAAAAAATACACACACACACACCTTGTGTCTTATGTGGTTAGTTTTCATACCCACAGTAGCTGCTGAGGGTTTTGAATGGGAGTAGATTCCCAAAAGGGAGGTGGGAATTTTAACCAAGGAGAAGAAGTCCTTGCAACCCAAGCCAAGCATGGCCTCCGTGGTGTTCTGGAATTCTGCCAAAGGTCTAAATACCAAGCTCCATCACCCCTTCCTACACTCCAAAGTAATGAGCTGTATGGTACATTTCATTTCCAGGATACCAGTCCTTCCGTCAACATGCTAATCCACTTTGTGGCTTACAAATCAAAACAGTTTCAAACACAGTTGTTACTTCCTAGAGCTGTCAGAGTCTGTTACTACCCAGTGCATTTAGGAGGCAGGATTTCCAGTCCGTGGCTCTCTCTGGCTGTGTGTAGCTGGGCACTGGAGGATGTCGCCCAGCAAGGGAAGGTATCAAATGGAATCACAATATCTTAGACCCTTTCGGTTTGAGAGCAACAATGCTTTGCGGGAGCAGATTAAAAGGATCCAGCAGAGTGAAAATGGTTAATCTAGGAACCACCAGGAACCTAAACAACACAAACCACAATCAACAATCCTACAGCACAAAATCTAGGGTCACCGACACTCAGGGGCAACCAGTGGCAAGAGGTCTGTAGGAGAGGTAAACATGTAATGGTCTGAGAGTAGAACATTGTAGCAAGTTAAATATATATTTACGGATTTGAGGCTTCTAAAACTGAAGGGATGACCCTTAATCCAAAAAAAAAGCACAGCCAGAGAAGAGTCAGATAAAAAAGGAGTACCATAGTGGCTTATTCCCTGTGTAAAATAAAGGAGGATAGGCAGTAGGATAACTTGTAATATTGTTCTCTTAAGCAGTGCTGCAGTGTACAGATAGTGTATCACTTTGATCCAGGCATCAAACACAAAGAGCTCAACTTTTCCCTGCTCTGGTTTTAAAACAAACTCTTTAGCCCTGTGCTCTCAGGCATAGCTGCGCCAAGCCGGAAATGTGGAATAGGACCTTGGCCCGCCACCAAAGCGTTTCCCGGCAGTCCACCGTCACTACAACTCACCACCGGCCAGGTCGCTGCTGTACAATTTCCCGGCCGGCGCTCTTAGTCCCATGACCGTTCCCCCATGGGACTAGGCGCGGCGGGCGGTCACATGAGTAGGAGCACCGGGCGGCCAATGTGCGGCGAATTGTATAGCGGCGACCTGCCCGGTGGCGAGTTGTAGTTGTGGCAGACAGCCAGCGGTGCTTTGGTCACAGGCCAATCGGCTGCGGCCACAGGTCCTAGATGATCCATAATGTGCCGTTATCTGAAACCGGAACGAACGTTATGTTCCTTGCGTTAACGTGGTGTCCACCAAAGCTAATTCACGCAAGAACTACATCTCATTAGAATAAGCTTAACATCACGTTATTGTAGTATTACGTTGCATTATATTTCAATCAAGTGGTGTTGTGTCAGTCTTGGCGTTAATCCTAACCAGACCCCAAAAAGGGGGCTTTTGCTCAAATCAAGGAAAAATCAATCAATCATGCGGAAAAAGATGCTATGGTATTTTTTTTTTAAAAATGTGGCAATACACCCACTCAAATACGGCAAAAGCCACATTTCAGGGTCTGAATGGGAGGACCGCCTGGTTTAGGTATAACTTAAACATAACGGTAAGTGCCTGCATTAACCCTAATGTATTTCAGTGAAACGGAGAGGATATGATAACGCCTCATTTGCATCTCTTTATCAGTAATGACTGTTATAGTTAACGCCATACTCTATTAAAAGTGAAAAAATGATTTAGCATTCCATCATTGCCCTTTGCGTTATTCTTAAGGCCTCACACGCCGAGTTTTCTTTTTTTTCTTTTTTTCAACTTTCTTTTTATTCATTTTCAAAACATATCATATTCATGACATTACAATATTCTGTCCTGGTGGACAGACTCTTTAACCGACTTACAACATATAACCGACGTGGGGGGGAAGACAGGACGTAGACAGATGTGGGGACAGGTAGGGAAAGGGGGGAGGGAAGAAGTAAGGGGGGGGGGATTAGGGAGGGCTAACAACTGTATATCTTGCGTCTCTTTGTACGGGGATTGGTCATCCTCGGCTTATTTTATTGCGACTCTCCCTTCTATAAGGAATGAGGGTTTCCCGTTTATTCCCGCCTGCTGATATGGGGGTGATTATTAGCGAGTGCCTATGTCCAATCTGTCTTTTACACTGCTCATCCAAAGAGAACTCATTTTAACCTATCAAAGCCAGATGGTGGCATTGCTCACCCCGGGGATATCTGTCTGGGCTAGCCATGGTAGCCAGACTTTTTGGAATTTTGAGCCAGTGTCATTAACCAAGCTTGTTAACTTTTCCATCTGGCATACAAACCAAATTCGATTTCTAATTTTGTCTATTGATGGAATTGCGTTCTGGTTCCACAGTGCTGCAGTCTCACATCTCATAGCTGTTGCAAAATGCGTTATTAGTTTTGTTTCCAGAGCGTGAGACTTCGTCTGTGGGTTTGCCTAATAGGAACAGCCACGGGTCTAGCTGGATTTGGAGGCCCAAGATCCTCTGTAGCCAATCTCGAATCTGTTGCCATACTGGCATGAGCTTCGGACAGGACCACAGCATGTGTACCAGATCCCCCGGTTCCCCGTACTGCCGTGGGCAGAGCGGGGAAGCGCCTTTAATAAATTTAGCTAATCGGGTTGGGGTGAGGTACCAACTCAAGAACACCTTTTATGAGTTCTCCTTCAATGTTGTGCAAATGGAGCTACTCGCTGCAGCTTGAAAAATAGTTTTCCAGTCCTCGTCCTCTAGTGTTTTTCGTGCAGATCTGCTTCCCATTGGTTCATAAATCTGGGTCTGTTTGTGTCGTCTTTGTCTGAACCGACCACTTTTTTGTATAGAGTGGAGATCAGTCGCCACGTGTCTGTGCCACGCACGCAGAGCCGTTCGAAATTCGTTAAGGGTGGTCTCACCGTGTGTGTATTGTAAAATGCCCTGACCTGGAGGTATCTAAGAAATTCTGTGTTGGGAATGCCTGTTTCCGACTTTAATTGGTCAAATGTTTTAATAGTGTTGTCGCCCTCCAGGTCCTTCAATCTATTAACCCCTAGTTGTTGCCAGAGTTTGAAATTTCCCCCCTCTAGCCCAGGAGCAAAATCCGGGTTACCATACAGAGGTGCCATATATGTATGTTTAGAAGTCAATGAGCCGCTATGTTTAGACCCCTCCCAGACCGAGAGTGAGTTGAGCACCGATGCCAAAGGCTCTTTTATAGCTTTCACCCTGAGTTTTCTTTTTTTACGTTCTGCAAGAATATGGTTAGGATGCATCAAAACAGATCAGCAACATTAAAAGTAAGTCTCCAGAAGTATCAAAGGTTCTAGAAGTCATATTGGTCCTGTAATTAACAAACAAGAGAGTTCTGCATGTGTATTCGTGTGTACAGAGCTGATATATTTGAAACAGAGCAATGAAAAAAAGATCACACCACCAACATTTTGCTCCCAGTCCCTCGGACAAAACGCTTGAGAAACTGCAGAGTAAAGCAGGTAACCTGTACAGTGTCCATATGACATACCAGGTATGCTATAACCACTTGTTTGTTTTCTAGGAAATAAAATCGGGCTGACTGCTACCACAAAGTGGGCAGCCTGATTTAAAATGGGTAATACCCATCAGACTTCTTTCCATACTTTGTGTTGTTTGAAGCTTCTGATTTATGTTCATCTTTATATAGTCGAAGTGTCACATCCATTAGTGAGCATGGGCAAAATACACTGGTTGAAAACGTTCTTCTTGAAACACAGTGGAAGGTTCCCTTGACATGATCTCTTGTTTCTTCCAAATGCGCTCCATCACAGCTTCATTCTCCTATTGATTACATTCAAAAAGTTCCCATCCATGGTTTTGCTGGCCAATGTAGACAGTCTGACTTCTTCTAATTATATTCCATTTATTTAAATCTTCGCAGACTTGACACATTTGTTGAACATCACTTGGGTCTTGTTTATATTCATACGGAGGCCCACATTCTTACTTGCTACGGCAAGTTCTCCAAATTGTTGCTGGAGTACTTCTGGACGAAGCAAAAACAACAATGTCATCTGCAAAACCGTAGCCGACATTGTCCTTTTTTTCTTCCCAAATCAAATGTCTTGGAACAATTCTTCAAGTATTGCAGTAAAAAGCTTTAGTGACAGTGTCTTTCCTCTCACCTTCCCTCGCTGATCCTCATCTTGCTTCTATCTTCATGTAATCTAATGTTCTTTATAATATCAATTTATGCTTCTTCGACATAGTCTTCTTAGTGCATCTTGGATCGCTGAGGTGTACACAGAATCAAATGCTTTTTTGTCATCTATGAATCATAAACTGAGTGGTAAAATCTTATTAATTACTTCGGGAAATCACTTCTCATACGACTTGGATGTGGTCCAATGTGTTGTATCCACTGCAAAATCCTGCCTGTTCCCTAGGCTGGGTGCGTATGTACAGTATAGAAGTATAGATGGCTAGATTACTCTCCTTCATGTTTGGATTATATTGTGGTTTTGACATCAGAGCCATAAATAATACCACAAAAGTTTATGAAACATCATGATGGTCTTCAACTGTACTATAAATTGGGTCACAAACCTCGTAAAAGGTGAAGGATTTAGCACTCTGGACCTCGGGGATCAGTCTGTCTTCACTGGCTCATTCCTTAACCCTGCCAGTGAATTTGTACAATTTCAGTCACGGTGCCCCTCGTGCCTGTTTCATATTCGGCTTAGATTTTTTATTTCAAGCCAACATTTCTGTTCTTCCCATTAAGCTAAATGTACTTGTACAGATACACGAGAAAGGATAAGAAGCAATAAAAATGAATTGGTCGTAAAGGGGAAAAAAAAAAAAAAGTCTTTAAATGGATTAACGAGCTCGTGTTCTTAGGAAGAGTCACGCAAGCGTTTCATTTCAAGTTCATCCATAAGTAAAGACATCCACTGCAAGGGTTCTCTAAAAGGCCACCACAATGGGAGATATTACTTGTGAATTTGAGACTTGAAGGACAGAATGTATATTGCAAATGCTGGTAAATGGATGTTGCTCCAATTTTCTCAGCACGTTGAAACAAGATTGGTTTTGTAGTATTTCCACTGAGACAATTCATGTAGTATCTCTAATGCTTTGCCGCCTCTGTTTTCCCTCTCCCCCCTAATCATATACTTCTCACTGTCAATTCCTACAGCAGTTATTACGTGTCCGAGAAACAGTGTCGTCAAATCATTTTATGGGGCTTTTTAAATATGGTTGTCATGGTCAAGGTAGTAATAAGTCACGCCCAATAGATGAATCGGTTGTGCAGTCTAGCCTCACTAAAGTATGATTCCTTAGATCAGTGGTTTCCAACTTTTTTTTGGTTCAGGAACCCCAAGAGACATCATGAGGAACCCCCAATCGTCTCTAATAGCAACTCTGATCAGATGCATTGTAAACACTTCTGTATTTGACACCCCAGAGCGGAAAATAGAGGCATCTTGCTCAAAAACACCACCCAGTTCCCATCGGGTGGGAAAACAGGGAGAGGGGGAAAAGGATTGAAACAAATACATAAAAAGGTTTCAACAAAATACAAGAGGGAAGCATATTTCGGAGAAAGGAGTGCTACAACAAGAGGTCATTCTGTGAAGCTGGAGGGGAAGGAGAAATGTGAGGACGTGCTTCCCAGAGAGGGTGGTGGATATGCGGAATAGCCTCCCAACAGGAGGTGGTAGGGGTTAATACAGTAAACCAATTCAAACATGTTTGGAACAGGACATACAGTAAGGCTAAATCCTAAATAAAAAAAGGTCAAGTATAAAGGAGGGTCTGAGGTTACCCAGAACACAGAAAAATGTGCATACTAGTTGGGCCAAGTGGTTCTTATTCTAAGTTTCTAAACCATGATCTGCGTTTAAAAAACAAAAAAACAAAAAAACTCAGTCGCTTTGCAAGCTGCATTCCATACAGGAAAAATCAGTAGCATGCCGACATTACCATAATGTAAACATGTGTAGCACAGAGGGACTGCAGCACATCCTGCACCCCTAGTTCCAGACCCCGTGAACATTGCTCTGTGAATCACTAAGGTCTTCCCTTAAGGTTGGAACTGGTAAAAAGTCTTGGAAGACAACTGACAACACAGGAAAATCATTCAAATGGTTAGACTAACACTCCTGTCCATATGGCAGTAATTAAAAAAGGTCAGAGACCAAAGGGCAACTTGCTTGGAAAAAACCACATCAAGTAAGAAACCGAATAATAACAGTATTTTTCAGTATTACCACTGAACATTACTAAGAAAAGAAGACACCGAATGGAAATTAGAGCTTAGATTTGTTTCAGTTCTGGAAAGTGCTGGTAATAACAGCATCTTATACTGAAAATATTGAAGTACTTCATTATAATGACTAAATATAAAATGGCTGCCCAATGTTATTGAAAGTCCAGTATCGTGGGCAAAGGACATTTCTAAGGCCGCCTTCCTGTAGTATAAGATACCAAGTTTAGGAGCTTTTCTTGGAGGAGAAAAAAAAAAAAACCGAACTGTTACTGCAAATGCTCAGTATCTTTGGAAAACAAAATGTCACCATGTACAAATAACAATTGATTTGTTATTAGCAAAGTGACTTTTAAAGAATATTTAAAAAAAAAAGGTTTAGATATGGATGACCCATTAGAATCACAATACATCCCGTTCCATGTAGGTTTGTTGCAGGGGCAGCATGAGCGTGTGAAAAACCATGGATTGGTCCCTTCTACACTAACCCATGGAAAAGTATTCGTCCACAATGTGCACGATACTCAAAATGTGCAAAGCTAAAAATACTGCTTACTGAACCATGTACCTAATCCCCATGAGACATTACTGTAATAAACAATGGAGTAGTCTTTAAACACAGTAGGTGTTCTCCATTGGTGTTTCTAAGGGGTAGGATGTATTAAGACAGTCAGCAGGGGGGTCAGCAGTTGTAATTACTGGAAAAAGCCAATAGTGCCAATTATGGGTTCTGTCTAATGACAAATGGATATGCATATTTAGCAGCACTACAGAATGCCCATTGTGAGTGTAGGAGTACAACAAAATGTAGCATTAACCCATTGTCAGTAAGGCCCTTGGAATATGGTGCTGTCTCTTGCTAGTGGGTGTCAGGTTCACCTGGCGTCCTAAAAGGGCCAATCCCTGTAGGTTTCCCAAATAAAAGCAACAAGGTAAATTGCCTTCCTTCAACAGATGTAAGCATGCTTAAATAAAACATTTTGATCTTTTGATTTAGTTGTAAATCAAGAATAATTGTATTTTCTTTGAATTGGGATGGGGTGCTTGTCAATCATGTGTTTAGTCAACCTCTAGCCTACAGTGTCCCTGTTAAAGAGTAATAGGAGGGGGCTTTGCCTATGCAAACTTCTGTTCAGCACATATTTATAAAATGTTTTACCAGGAAGTAATACATCGAGAGTTACCTCTCGCGTTTTCAAGTATGTCCTGGGCACAGCGTTATGATGACAAATAATACATGGTTACAAATACAAAGTTACACATAAGTGAACAGGGTTTACATTATATACAAGTCATAGCATGCACAGTTAAAGATAATATATTATAGGCGTATGGAACAGTTACAGACCAGATTAAAATGTGAGACAGCTTTAGTTTTGAATATACTCCCTAAAGTGTATATTGTATATGCTATAGCAAAACAGGTTTACAAAAAGGATTTAAAAACAAATTATAAGTGTCTCATTTTTGTAAAGAAGACTAGATTTTACTCCTTAAACGTGTCACTGCCATGGGTTCATTTTGGGCTCCACTGATGTCGAGCTTTGACACACTAATCTATAACCCTCCGCGCCAGCAGTGAAGAGGTTACATTATAGTTCTAATTAGCAGCCCATTGTAAGTAAAAGTCTTATGAGCGTATAAAGATTCCGCTACCCCGCCGCTTACGCCAAATGCCGTTGACAGAATGTATTTAGTCTTGCAAGCCAGCGAGTGTGATTTGATCTTCTCACTTTTAAAGGATCCCAGATGGGTCTCGCCTTCTCAGATTATCTATCATCCCAGCAAACAGTGTGTGGCCAGAGAAATGCTCAATAAATGTTAATGCACTTATTAAGCAGCCACCCCCCCACTTCCCAGCCTCTTCCAATGTTAAGAAAAGGAGGAAATTCCCACCCCCCCCCCCCCAAAAAAAAAAGACAACCAGCAAACTGCTTCAAAGCTGTTCATCTTGTGTGGCCACCATGCAGTTTAGGGGGGTAAAGGGCACACAGATTTCCCCTTGCCAGGGGTGCTTTAACAGTTTGCCAAGTGATTGCCTTGTAGGGGTTATATCTAATCCTACACATACCTTTTTCCCATGACTGGCTACCATTCCGTCAAGAATTAGCTTGCGTAAGTAGCTAAGCCGTCACATGAAAACCAAACAATTACAGTTTGACGAAGCAGCATTCACAAGAAATTAAATTGTCAAGAGCTCAAAAAATAAATTAAGTGTAAGTGAAATTCACTTCTCCCCCTCCCCCCCCCACCCCTCTATCTCCCCTTACTGCCACCAATTATCCTGATGGTTTTTACCCTTCTAGTGGGCAAGTTATATGAGATCTGTATCAATATTTAGCCTTTCCTAAGCAGACAGATTTTGAACCTGCGCGCTTTGTCTTCTTCCTCGCACTTTGGAACCTGGCGGAGTATATTTTAGTAGTGCTATACGAGATGTGTGCATACACACATATACATACTCGTAGAACAACTAATTAAGAATGCTGGGCTGACTAGAATTCAAATGAAAAGTCGCTGTTCCAAAGAGCTTACATTTATATTTGGATACCTGAGACACAAGATTAATGAGACCTTTTAACTCCTGCATTCAAAGTTACCTATTTATGTACGAGTACAATAGCTTCACGGAGACCGCTTTTATAAGGCCACCATAAAGCGTACGATGCCCGGCCTTCTCTTCTTATAGTAACACTAATAAATGCATGGTATAGTATGGTATATTTTGCCATACAGATTTCCAGCAATGTAAAAGGTCACCCACGGCAGAAATAATGATAATGTAAAGAAAACCAGTGCCCTATTTTAAAAGTGGACATTATAAAAATAGAAAATGTAACTATTAAACAAACAACCATACACTTTTTGTTAAAAAGAAAAAGGAATAAGTGCAGACGTGATAAGAATGCAAGGGGAAAAAATGTTTTTTTAATAAAAAGGCATTGCGAATTAGCTGTGGCTTGTATGAGAATTATTGGAGGGAGAAAGAGCGAGGGAGAAAGAGCGAGGGAGAAAGAGCGAGGGAGAAAGAGCGAGGGAGAAAGAGCAAGCTCTGCTGGCTTTTCCTAGTTTAGTCTAAGAATAAGATGCAAAAAACAGAGTAAGAGTAATTTGTACAAAAGAAATGATGGGCCATCAAAGTGGAACAGGTTCTAATTTGCTGCAAAAGGGACCAACTGGTTGATGCAACAGACAGTGGAGTTAAGTAGCGGTTGAGTTGCAGAACCCGTGATATTTTTCCAATTGCTTGTACATCACTTCCTTCTACATGAGCAACTTCTGAAAGCTGTACACTGCAATAACCCTACTGTAGCTCAGAAGTAGCTAATAGAGCACAGGGCAGCACTTGAACATGTATGACTAATTATTCAGGGGCAGAAATTACAGAGGCGGCCCCACAAACCAGAATTCTTGGACTTCAAAGGACTCCCGTCCATGTTTTGCTTTCGGTTGACTATTGTAGAGTCTGTTATACTTAGCTCGGAACTTCCTGACACATGTTCAGGCAAAACTCAACTTTGCAGAGTTCATCAAGGTGACTTTTTTTTTTTATACCTATTGCTCACTCTAACCCTGTGGTCATCCAAGAAAATATTTTAGTGCTCAACTTCGTTTCAGAGACAATAAAGTCGCACTTTGTCTGTTTTTAGTTAAGTTGCAGTGTGTACGACTGACCCATTTATAGAACAAAGGTCTCTCTTCCAGTGGCTGCTAACAGGACTCTACACAATGGACAATTGATGCACTATGCATCACCACCCAAAAATGTATTTGACTCCGCATTATATAGGCAATTAAAAAAAAATATTACACCAATAATTGATATTTACAAATACTAGCAATAAAATAAAATGCACATCATACTGTTTTAATTAACATTGTATCAAATAGGTATTCAACATGAGGGATGCATAAAAAAAACATTTCAAACAACAAATTATGCGTTATATGTATAAAGTCTTCTTTTTAGCACTGAAATAGGATAGATACATAAATAGAAGTAACAAAGCATTACTCACACAGATGTAACTAGCTTAGCAGATCAGTGCTGTTCACACACTTTGGTCATAAGAGAGATTGACACTTTAACAAGCAGTTAGCATTTACTAATCACTAATGGGTACTGTTGACAAACTGTTGGAGACATTTGGGGATAATAATGTGGGAAATTAAAATAAATCCCCAATTTTTCCCGCAAAGCACTAAGAGCTCTCCATCAATATAGAACATGACCAGACAGCAGCAAAGGTGCTCAGACATGGAGAGCACGACAGACAGACAGACGGACACTTGTGAATTATAGATAGAGGTTGTGTCCCCCTTGGAAGCTTAAAAAGGCTCAAGCCGCAGGTTGCTATGACTTTGGTATAACACCCAAAAGCTCAGCTCGCTGCACAGGAACTAAACGAATAGTATTATAGAAGAACTGGCATAAGGTCTAACTCAGTAATACAGAAGACTAGATTTGCAACACCCTGGCCCCGAGCCAGTTGGAAATCCTTCATAATGCTTTGAATAAGCCATATCAAAACAAATGTATAGTTTATATAGAGTGCAGTAAAAGAAACATGAAGGTCATATTTCATCTGTGGAGGCCTGTTGTGTTCATTCAAACAGAGGCAGAAGGTTAACTGGCGGGATCTGCTCTTTAATGCTTATTATTTCTAGCGCAAGGGGCCAAGCAGCACGGCTCTCTTCTCATCACTTCATAATGACCACTGAAGCTCCAGTGTGAAATAAACATGACATAGCTAAGCCAAAAACTGGGCAGACCTTCAACAAAATAACTTTCTCACCCAGTGCTAGGCAACAGCTTCCTGCAACTGGATATGCCTTTAAGCTTCTCATATGAGCACAAATAAGGAAAATGAGCATTTCATGTTCATAACCCTGACCAACATGCTGTGATATAGAACAACACAGAGCATGACTAAGGCCTCGGCCAAGGTTCCTGCAGGCGTGCGGAGGCGTGCTGAGGCTCAGGGAAAGCGGGTGCTTTCCCTGGCCTTAGACAGCGCACCGTCTGGGGGCGTGTCGGCGGCCGGGCCAGTGACTTCACGGAGCTGGTTCGCCCTCATTGGGCGAACCGCTCACGTGACCGGCCCTGCGCTCCGGCAAGCAGGAAAATGTAACATTTTTTTAAGACCTACGCTTCCGCAAATGCGCGGAAGCGTAGGCGAGCCCCTACTAAAGCCGCTCTCATTGCGGCTGTAGGGGCTCAGTGCCGAGCGGAAGCGCGCCTCCGCCCGCAAGCACTAAAGATGGACGCGGCCTTAACCATCAAAGCAAAATAAACGGAACCTCCTCCAGGGTCAGAGCGCGCTCACGCTCTAGGACAGTGGTGACCAACTCCAGTCCTCAAGCGCTACCAACATTATTAGGCCACGTTTATAGTGCCGGCGACGGCGCCGCGACAGATGACGTCACCCGTCGCCACTGGCGAAAGTTGAACTTTAGGTTTGAGCGACGTCGCTGACGAAAAGGCCAGTGACGTCATGAAGGGGGAGGGCAGAGTGCAATAGGCGCTCTGTGATTGGTTTAGAGAGTCACATGTGGCGACTGTCTCTCCCAAAATCAAATTTCACTGTCTTCCAAATTTTGTGTCGCTCCGTCGCGCCTACTACAAGCGCATGCGACGGATTCAATGTATTTGTTTTGGCGTGGCGTCACAAGGCACTACAAGCGCAGCCTTAGGGATATCCCTGCTTCAGCACAGGTGGCTCATTTTGACTGGCCCACTGAGACAGCCACACACACACACACACACACACACACACACACACATTTCCAAATTTGCCGCCCCTAGGCACTTGCCTTTTTCTGCCACCTCCTTGGTGCTGCCCTCCTGCTACTTTGGAATCCCGGCGTGATGTCACGTTGTCATGGCAATGAGACGCCATGTGATGTCACAGTTGGGGAGTCCGCAGCGTACGAGATTAAAAAGGAGCAGGAGGGCTGCAGAAAGGAGGCAAGTACAGGCAAGTAGCTTCCCATTAAGCCGCATCCAGGGTGAAACTGAGCACGCGTGCTCGTGCTCAGCGCGATTAAACACATTACGGCAATGTATTGGTCCACAGTGCACGCGAGTGCTCCGCGCTCAGCTGCTTGCAGAGACAAATATATTTGAATTTGTAGCACGATGGCCTCGTCATGTGAACCCAACTCCGTGACATCACGGCCCCCGCGCAACTACCCATTTTCAACTGGACAGTAATCGCCCCTGCTTATTCAGCGTCTGATGTCACAGCATTCGAGTGCTTGCTCTCAGCCTGGACGCGGCCTTAGGTCCGATAGCGTAGCAAAATTATGAGGGCAGACATTTTTGCGGGTCTAATGAGAAATGTGATACCACACACAAATTTTACCTGACCTTTGCAGAGACACAAGGCCTTAGGGGGAAGTAGGATGTCCACTGCAGTAAAGGATGGTTTCTAGCAAAAGATCCTCCTAAAGTTACTGTATTTTAGCACTTATCACATTTCAAGTCCTGGGGGAGGCAGCCTGCCTTTGTTTTTGCCCAGTTACTAGCCTGCTGTGGAATTAAATTACATTTTAATGCAGCATGACTGATGTTAATGGACAGATCTAAAAGCAGTCCGCAGAGGGAACTGCCATTTAAAAAAAAACTTAAAGCGTTATTACAAATCGTTCAGAAATACTGTTTGGCCCTTTTTCACCCTTCCATTACTACGGAGAATTTGTGACAAACGGTTTGTAGGATACAGGTGGGGGTCCTTTTTTTCCCCCACGTTATATAAAGAGACACTTTAAATGTAAACTGTATGACTTGTTTTGTATCATTTTGTCCTAAAGCAAGTAAAATAAAATATAGGTAGCAAAAAAATAAAAAAGGATGATTTAAAAAATTAAAAAAAAATTATAATACACAAATTTTTAGCTTCTACTCCAACCCCAGGCCAACCATATAGTATGGCCACAAAATGGCAAGCCAATAAGCATTTCAGCTCTAGGATCTTTCAACCACCTCAAGCATTAAAAAAAAAAAAAATTCAAGCAACAATCCCGACCAAAATTGATGTTTAACTCTTGAAGACCCAGATCCACTACAAGGTGCCAAGCTTTAGCTCGCTTTTACTCCCATTGATTTGAGCGAGAGTAGCGGCATGCTAAAGCTTAGCACCCAGTTTGTGGATCTGGGCTCAACTGCAGAACCAGCCTGTCCTGAAGAGAGAACCACCAGCTACTAAAGGATTAAGCCTGAAAAAAGTTCGTTGTCTTGATGAGGCGGAGAAACAGATCTATAAGCCAAAATAAGTTGTGAAAAGTCCCCCCTTTTTTTTTTTTTTGAAGTAGGGACCATGAAAGGGTTAAATCATATTGTATTGCAAGAATTATGTAGCATATCAAGCAGAACAAGGATGGGCAGACTTTCATACAGACCAGAGTGAAGATGGGACTCTACAGGTATGTGCACTATCATTTATCTATGCTGCTCTACACAAGGCCACGCCTCGACAGCACTCTAAAAAGAACTTTGATATTACTATTTATTGTGTCAATTGAGCAATTGTGAATTCTGGAATATTTACAATGACGTATATTTGCCAACCTCTTAAATAGGAAGCGACAGTACATTATAAGCAGGTGCAATATTTCTCTCAAGGTCCTTTTCACGCCTGTGAGAGACTGGAGAGGAAACCAACGTTTTTGTCCTGATGGTTGTAAGAATTTGTCCTTTTCTTGAACAAACATTTTTCAAGTTATTGCCCAAATCTCTTTGATGGCGAGCCAAATGTAAAAAAAAACCACCACGCAGCCAAACGGAGGGGCTCTTCTGACCCAAACATAATCCACTCAATCATATAATGCATCTCATCCATTTTAAGGAAAAGAATAGCTCTCCATAGGCCGGTTTTGTCTTTTGACAAGCTCTCCACAGAAGAATGTGAGGCTGGATAGTTAAACGAATCAATCTCCAGCTGCTAGCCTGTGACTGAGATGGTTAGCAGAGATGCCTGCCAGGGTTCAGTGACCACTGGTCAAACGATTGCAATGCCTCAACCCTTCTGAATAGCCCATTTCTGTCACCCAAGGGTCAATGAAGATGCCCCCTACAAAAGGTCTTCACATTCTCTTCTCAGATATCCTTTAGCCAAGACGGTTTGGGGTTCCTTACATTTTGTTCCTTTGTCCTACTATTCACACAGGACCAAACCGGCTTGAATTACCTCAGTAGCCAGCAATGAATGAACTCCAAACTTACAAAATGGTATTAAAGGATATCTATGAGTCATAAACAACATGGATATAGAACTGAAAAAAGAGGTTGTATGGTGCTCTACAACAGAAAGCAGCAAATATACAGCAATAAGAAAGTCTTTGGTGGAGTACCCCTCCAAGGAGAATAAGTAAGGCTGGGACGTTGTACTCCCAAAAGCACTTTAAGATGTATAGCTGGAAAATGTAATCCCACAAGCACTGAGGAAAGGATAATACACACCGGCCGGTGTCCAGCATCAAAACATTGTGGTAATATGGGGTAAATAAACAATAAATATCCTTGCAGCCACTGATGGAATAGGAAGGTGGAGTAGACTCACATGCAATGCTGGAACTCTTGAAATGAGGAGCCGCAGTGTCCACTAATCCAGGGGTACAAAGTTTCACCTTGATAAAGGGCTACAAGCCTGAAACGCGTAGGTGCACTGTTTGTTGTTTTTGATCCATTAAACTTTATTTTTTATCGTGGGAACACACCTCTATGTTTTTTTACAAGTAAGCAGTGGATTTAGTGCTCGGTTTTCTCCTTTCCCTTCTCTGCTGGATATAGAAGTGGAATGGGGCAATCAGTATGTAGACAGGGCGCGCGCTCAGGAGATGATGTTCGTAACAGATTCTACCAGCAACACTTCACACCTACATGGCCCTCTACTGGATATTTAACCCTCCAGAGAAGAGGCCATCCCAAATGGCTTAATTCCACAAAAGTATCACCGAACATCCCTATAGAAAACAATACCAACCAAAAACTTCTACCATTAATAAACCAGATCTTTGGATGTATTGCTGGCCCGTATGGAACAGGTGTTACCAATACCCGTCTGTTAGTTTAAATGTGGATATGCAGCATTGTGCAATGGCCTAAAAACAGAACTGGTTAACACGAAGCGAATTCTTGGAAGGCATTATTATTATTAATAATATTATTCTATTATATTCCACCTGATCTTAGAATCCCATCTAACTGACAGAGAGAGAGGGGGGAAAGCAGGACGTCTCATGTCAGATAAATCCAGTCATTTGCATGGCTTGGCCTTTATTTGCATTTCCCTGACATACAGGGATTGGGAAAAGTAAATATCACTGGCTATTGAGCAGCTTTAGGCAGATTATCATGAAATGAATGAAGATAGAGTCAGCATATGTTCTCGGCACAAAGAAGATGCCTGTTTTCTCTCTCCGCCCTTTCACTGTCAACATACAGCAATGTGAAACCAGCAATTTGGTGTCTAAATGAGGCAATAGGCAAACAGGAATCCCACAGTTAACCTTCTTAAAAAAAAAAAAAAAAAAGTCTTAATTAAAGCAGTAATCCCCCCCCCCCCCCAAAGCCTACATCAGTTTAACTCGCATAATGTTAGTAACTTGCCCCCATAGCCTTTTTTCAGTGTTACATTTAAAGATTTTCTTAATCTCTAGTTGTGTTTAGCCTTTTTTTGGTTTAGAACCCCAACCCTCTAATAGCGCGTCTGAGATCGGATGCTTTGTAAATTATTCTGTATTTGGTACCATTTTCAAATTAACTAAAAATTGCAGGGAACCCTTTACGAGTGTCGGGGGAAGCCAAAGGGTCCTAGAAACCTTTCTTGAAAAACACTGCTCTAGCTTCTTTGGTTACCATGGTAACCTTGAAACTGCACTGGGCTCTGAATCCACGAGGAAGGGGTTGTGTGTACCCCTGAAACTTTGTGCACCTGCTCTCTCTCTCTCTCTCTCTAAATGGTGCAAGACCCTTTTTTAATTTATAGTGTATGTTTAACCTAATTACTAGTGTAGCCCTACTAGTATAAGGGGTTAACAATCTTAATGGGTTCACGTTGTGTGTGTTCACCCAAGTTACTCCCCTCCCCATCATGTGATGTGGATGACTATGCAGAAAGAAATAGACACCCCCCACAGTATGTCGTGACTAGTGATGTCACCATAAGGAGATAGAACGGTATACCGCTCGATGCTCTAGAAACAGGTTCCTCAGAGTTTAGACTGAAGCCTCATCGTGAGTCCTGTAAATGGGTGTGTGTGCATAGCTATGTGTACTGTATTAAGAATGTCCGTTACCATTTATTGTTTTCAGTCAAGGAATGTGTCCTATATAGTAAATAATGGCCCAAGATTGTTCTCTGGCTAGCAGTGCAGCATGTGCTCAGCAGGGGGTTCTCAGAGAAGACGTGCCGGAGAATAAAAATCAGACTGGCCTCACTGGAAGGTCCTCAGTAAACACCCGATCTGACAAATATAGACTAAGAATGCCATGCACTGAAACGGGATAGTAATCCCAGAGAATAGTGTGTCCCTCAACAAGGGTCACCTCATATAGGGCATTATTGAAGCCATGAAGGAGATTCCCTTAGTATTGGTTTATTGGCAAACAAGCATAAGTACCTCCCCAGTGTGTGTGTGAAAGATACCAGGGGAAAAAGCACAGAGTAATCATATTGTTTGACACGAGTTAATGTCTAAAGCAGTGGTGCGCAAACTGGGGGGGCGCGGGAGATTTTGCTGGGGGGGGGGCGCAGGCGGTTATAGGGGCCCAGCGCTCTTCACCACAGCATTTAAATTAAATGAGGCCTCTAACTTAATTACCTGCTGCAAGCCGGGTTTTCGGCGATGCGTCGCCATGGCAACATTTAACGCCGCAGGGTCATGGTGTGACGTCACATGACCCCCGCACGCTGGAAAGGAAGGTGGGGGGGCACGCAGGCACCGGGGGGAGTAGCGCAAATAGTTTGCGCACCCCGGGTCTAAAGTGAAGTCTGTCTGGTGGCGAGTATTATGAACGGGTGTGAATAACGCTCGTTTGTACTATAAAAAGTTCCTGACGCATGGATGCAGCACCCTGAAAAAAAAGGCATGAGAGACTACGCATAGCCATGTGTATATGTATATATGTACAGTTGCGAGAGAACCCCAAAAATAATCATGGAAATTCCATAACCTTCTTGAATCCAAATCAATCTTTTCTTAAAAATCCCATAGGGTTTCTATTAACCAATTCTGTCTTTTGAGCCAAAATGATGTATGAATTAGACAATGAGTAATTAAGGATCAGGGTACGTGCAAAAGTAAAATACAGTCCAATATGGTATGGTGCTCAGACTCACTATAGGCTCCAAGTGAATAAAATTGTAAATCACAATGTCTGGAAAATCTTTAATATAGCATGTAAATATGCAGGCTTTAGTAAGAAGAACAACACCTAATAAGGAGTTCAAAGATCACCCCCACACAAAACAGCATAATAAACATTCTAATACTTGTAAACAGAAAAGGAGCGTGGGGTGGAAAGCTTTAGCAAAAAAAAACAAAAAAAACACCTAATGTTCGTAAACAAACTTAAGGAATACATACACTTCCTCCTGGCTCGACGAGACAGGAGCCAATAGGGATTGATGTTGTGAGCATAGCGCCAGGGAACAGTTTTGTTCACGGTTTGCAGGCTCATGACGTCACCACAATGGAGGGTTTATATGTGCGGATTTTTACTTCTGTACTAAACCGCGAAACACATAGGTGCGTTTTTTTTCCCTCTTCAAATCCATGTGATTTAATAAATATATTTTTTAATTGAGTCACCCCTTGCTCATCCTGCTTTGTTGTCGTCGCTGTAGTGCTCCGTACGCTACCTTAATTCTATGTGCAAAAGTAAGTGAAACCCTGATTTTATCAGCTAATTTAAAGGGGATAATTAAAATCAGGTGTTTAGATGGGAAGTCAGATGCCTCTGGACGAACACCCCCCCCCCCCCCACACACACACGTGTTTGTTTCCCCTCTCCACCTCCCCCTTTTCTTCACTACTAAGGGAAAATATTATTGGTCGTTATCAAAACGCATTGTGATAAAATGTCATGGGCTCATGACATTTCTGTATGTATACCGGATATGAACGTTTCCAATAAAAAAAATTGATACAAAAAACAATCAGGTGTTTAAATAATTAGATAGATCTTCAGGGGTGCGTGCGTTTGAGGCACTACCCTAAATAAAGCTCAGAAACTTTTGAGATTGGTCTTCACCATACAGGTGTGTGGGAGCACATCATGCCACAATCACAAATCTCTGAGGACCTCAGAAAAGCAGTTATTGATATTCATCAGTCTAGAAAGGGTTACAAAACCATTTCTAAGGATTTGATGCTCCGCCAATCCACTGACAGATAGTCTACAAATGGAGAAAGTTAAAGACCACAGTCACTTTACCTAGGAGCGGTCATCCTACCAGTATCTCTCCAAGAACCAGCCAGCAAATCATCCAGAAAGTCACAAAGAACCCCAGAATCTGCACACCACTCTCGCCTTGCGAGTGTTCATGACTCAACTATCAGAAAAAAGTCAAAAACAAGAATGGTGATCATGGAAGGATAGCCAGGAGGAAACCACTGCTCTCTAAAAAGTCCGTGGCTGCAGAACTACTGTTGCCATCTGTGTATTTGAATGTTTACACTTTTGGACACTCTCCTCTGAGGATTATTCACGGACATCTATTATCACTGGTTTGATTTTTTTTATATATTTCATTCTATGGTCGTCACCATCGTACATTTATATTTGTGTACATCTTACACATCTGCCACTTTGTGTTTCGAGTTCCTACACTTAATATCACTTTCCTTGTTGATATATTATTCGGCACATCTTATCAGCGCTATTTCTTTTGTGTACAGAGATACATTTTACTATTTTCATAGCACACACACACGCGCTAAACTATCCTCGACTCCAAAAATAAATGAAACCTGGAGAGGTAAAATTCACCACTGCTGTGTTATCCCATAATGAAAGAAAGCCTTGACTCTGGACAATTGCCCTGACAGCCTCAGCCACTGCACATACATGTACTTTAAAACAGAGGAAGAAATCAATATTTGTATTTAATCCAATGGACTTTAATGGAATACAATACATTTGAAAGTAAAGTCATTTACTTAACATCCCATATTCTGTTTCTAAACATAGAGGGGATAATCTTTGTGCGATACAACTGCATCGGTAATGATTTGTGCACAGCACTTACATACATTGGATGGACGTACGATCTATAAAAAGGAAAATCTTAATCCATTTTGCACTGCTCATCTTTAACCCCATCTTGAAAATGAACATATTAGGTTGTATAACAATGACAAGTATCACTGCACACTCCCAGCCCTGGCAGTTCATAATTTAGAACAGACACAACAAACAGTGAGTATGTTGTCCATCTCTGCTGCTCCATAACAAGTAATATGAGATGGGTCTTTCCTTGGGAGTATTGATTTCTCCATTGGTGTTTAGAATGGATTAACGCCTTCCCTGCCAATAAGACTGTGGGGCCTCCTCTTCCCAGGAATGCTGCTACCCTCCCCCACCCTGAATGTCTTCAGATGTAATTGCAATGCCGTCATTAGCCAAACAGCTAAGATTGGAGGACAACAAGTGAATGACAAGCTAAGAACTACAATGCTTTTGTGAACAGAAAATAAATAACATGCACTGGCTGCAGATCAGCAAGATGTGCATTTTAAAAGCTGATAAAACCTCTGTAATTTAGCAGATTTTGTGTGTCTGCCAAGTGGAACGGTTGCATTTTTTTCCCCAGGCCTCTCTGGAGCTAAAAGATGACGCATGGCTGTCTTATAGCAGTGAGGACAGCGGGGTCAAGCAGAGAGGTCCAGTTATGAGCTCATGGTTATTAATAGCAGTGTACACACAGCTGGGCATTGTTATGTGTAGGTGTTTTTTTTTTTTAATGTGTGGACATCCTTGCGCTCCACTCTGACCCAATGCAAATAAGTGACCACTATCTGCAGTATGAGAATCTCCAATGGATGGATTCGAGGGGGGGGGGGTGTATGTGTGTGTGTATGTGTGTATGTGTGTATGTGTGTATGTGTGTATGTGTGTATGTGTGTATGTGTGTATGTGTATGTGTATGTGTATGTGTATGTGTATGTGTGTATGTGTATGTGTGTATGTGTATGTGTGTATGTGTATGTGTGTATGTGTATGTGTATGTGTATGTGTATGTGTATGTGTATGTGTGTGTGTGTGTGTGTGTGTGCGCAACAACCTTTAAAGCCGCAGTTCGTCAGCCACTGAAAAATTGCCTACTGCAATTCAACAACGCTGATTGCTCCTTCTTAATTAAATCGGGGTGACGGGATCTTTCATTTAAAAAAATTGATAGACACAAAACACGTTATGGAGAGTTTAAAAGAAAATCTAAATCTTTCCACAGCACATACAAATATCACTTGTGAGCACAGTCACATGTCTCAGACAGGTATGCAACCCCGTCATCTCTTAACATACAGTGCTTCCACTGCAGCTAGGGATTCTGGGTAATAACATGCAAATGAAGCACACCGTCACTTTACTTCTTGCCCATTTTTACATGGACACCTTTAAGCTTATGCCTGCCGTATAACACAGCTTATCTACAGACATGACATTAAAGGAAATGTGCCATCTTCAAACATATCCTGGTTCTTCTTCTCTGTGTTTAATAAATGCCAACATTTCAGCCCAGGTGCCATAATTAAGGACTGAAGTGTCAGCATTAAGTAAACGATTAGGTTTGGAAGAGTACCCACAGTATGTGACTGTTACCATCTTAAACACAGGCCTACCATACTCATGAGAACCATAACTTTCTCACCACACTTTTAACAAACCGAAGGGGGGTGGGGGGTTGGTGGTAAATGTCACGTTTCATTTCATTCGTTGGCCAGTTTACGGAAATGGCCACACTGTATTAGAAGCAGGTGCTACATTTCCAGTGGCCTCTGAAAAGCTGAGGCTCCTCAGGCAAAATGTCATGTACAAACTCCCACAAAATATTTCCAAAACATTAAATTTGCCGGATGTCAGAAAACAAGTTTAATGAAGCAAGTGATAAATGCCTGCCAGTGACGTTACAAAACGCGGTGCATTGTAGTTATGGGAGCATGTATAATGTATGCTTTAGTTTGGCTCAAGGCATCCGGTATGTAATTAAGGTACTTCTAGAAAGAGGACTTGACAAAGCAGAACAATTGAACAATTTGTATTGCATAAGCAAATTGTTTACCTCTACACCCCCCCCCCCCCCCCAATGCAGTGCACTCAGGGCTTGTACAGGAAGAGAGCGCAGGGCCTCTGTAGCCGCCGTGCCCCCAAGAAAAATCTCGCGCCCCTCAGTTTGCATCCCCATAACCCGGGCAGATTAACGCTGTGTATGTTTCGATCCAGAAGCATGGCACACCCCCCCCAACACGATCGCGGCAGACTGGCCCAAGATCCACGGCTACTTCGCCATATCGGCCACGGTACTGGGGACAGCAAGTCTTGCTACAATCTAGAAGTGCTCACCTAGAACTAGCCACGTCTTCATGGGAAGAGTAGTGGACTTGTACAACAGTCTCCCAGCAGAGGTAGGGCAGGTTCATAGTGAGCAAGGGAATTCACTAGGAATAGACACAAGACTGTCCTAAATATGAAAGCCAGTTTCTCCGTTTATATTCAAAACCCAAGCAGATCTACATATATTTCAGACAACTGGTCACAAGGATGTTTAAATCATATGTGAAAGCTTTTCTTGGAAACTCCTGTTAACATTGCAACACCCAACTCCTTCTCCTTCAGTACTTGGTCCTAGGACAGTGACTTCATTCTGGTTGCAATTTTATTGCTGCCGAGGTTAGGTAATAAATTACACCCCAACCTCGAAGTCCTTCCTAAAACCTCCTAAACAGCCATTGTATGTACCTATACAGGCTTATTTTCTATCCAAATCTAAACAGCAATCATGGTCCTTAATACAGTTAATATATTACTGGCAGTCATTATTTTACTTTGGTCCTAGGTGGGGGGGGGGGGTGCAGCTACAGGGCCCTATTTACTAAGCGGTGCTGTTCTAGAAGACGGCTTATTTGCTTGAATGGGCCTGTATGAGGTCTTCCAGTGCCCGAAGATCTCTTCTAGAAAAGCACCGCTTCGTGAATATGAGCCCTGGGGGGGGGGGGGGAGAAGGGAGGAGTCACCAAGATCAGATACGGGTAACAACCGATCCACCATTTACTTGTATGGCATTGAAACCTTGCTCAGATTTCGTTATCCGCAGCGCACCTCAGCGGGTCGTTTCCTCAAAAAGCTAAAAATGTAGCAACTAACATTTGAGGCTGGGGCGGCCAACTCCAGTCCTCAAGGGCCACCAACAGGTCAGGTATTCAGAATGGGTCGTCTCAGAGGGGAAGAGGATGGAGCACAGCCGTGCAAGCAAGGAGTGAATCCAGGGCCACAAAGATCCAATGAATCTTTTACTTGTCTGCGCCATGTGGTGTTACTAAGGCTGCGTCCATAGCACGGGAAGCCGTGCTGAGGCGTGCGGACGCTCCGTGCTGAGCCCCTGCATCCTCAACGAGGATGCCTTGAGAGGGGGCTCACGCGAGCGTCC